>NW_028270188.1:51899682-51902182 GCF_037043375.1 Chiloscyllium plagiosum
ACAGTGCCCCTCCCTCGGTGCTGACACTCCCATGGTGCCTGCTCCCTCGGTGCTGCCCCTCCCTCGGAGCAGACCCTCCCACAGTGCCTACTCCCTCGGTGCTGACACTCCCATAGTGCCAACACTTGCTCAATGCTTCAGGGCCAACTCACTCAGTGTTGACCCGCCCAGAGTGCCCGCTCCCTGTGTCTCACCAGGGCCAGTTCGGGGTCTGCGCTGGGGTCCACTCCAAACTCGAAGTCGCTGGCTCCGAGACCCAGCATGGTCCCCCCCTCCCCGGCCAGGATGGGCGAGCTGATGAGGGCATCTGCCAGGCTGGGTCCGGGGGGCACTGTCACCAGGTGGGAGCCTGTTCCGTCCTTCCCATTGAGTGCGTTGATGAAGGCCGTCAGCTTCTCCGTGTTGGCTTCCTGAAGGGAGCAGCAAGACAGTGGTTTAGAGACACAACAAGCCCCGAGCGGGAGGAGACGCTGACAGGGCCTTGAGGGGGGGGGTGGGGAGGTGCTGACAGGGCCCCGAGCAGGGGGGAGGGGGAGGCGCTGACAGGGTCCCGAGCAGGGGGGGGAAGGGGGAGGCGCTGATAGGGCCCCGAGCGGGGGGAGGGGGGGGGGGGGGGGGGGGGGGAGAGGGGGAGACGCTGACAGGGCCCCGATCGAGTGGGAGGGGGAGACGCTGACAGGGCCCCGAGCGAGGGGGAGGGGGAGGCACTGACAGGGCCCCGAGCGAGGGGGAGGGGGAGGCACTGACAGGGCCCCGAGCGGGGGGGGGGGGGAGGGGAGGCACTGACAGGGCCCCGAGCAGGGGGGAGGGGGAGGCGCTGACAGGGCCCCAAGCAGGGGGGAGGGGGAGGCGCTGACAGGGCCCCAAGCAGGGGGGAGGGGAGATGTGGAGGGGGAGACACGGATAGGGCCCCGAGCGAGTGGGGAGGGGGAGACGCTGACAGGGCCCTGAGCAGGGGGGGGGGGGGGGGGGAGATGCTGACAGGGCCCCGAGTGGCAAAATAATCCCCTGCCCCATCCCAAAACCCACACACGCACACCCTCCCCACCCCATACAGGGAGTGTAAGGGCTGGAGGGGGTGACCAAGATAGGGAGGGGGTATAGGGGGCTGGAGGGTGTGACACAGTTAGGGAGTGGGCGTCCGTCACGTTCTCCCAGCCAGGGGGAACAGGAGTTCTCCCGATGATGGGCTTATGCCTGAAAGGTCAGCTCTCCTGCTCCTCGGATGCTACCTGAGCGGCTGTGCTTTTGCAGCAGCACACTGTCCACTCCCTACCCTGCAGCTCCTGGTGGTGACCGCACAGTGAGGCCCTGGAGACTGCTGCTTCCTCCAAAGCCGATCCCGCTGGCCTCATTCAGGGACCCGGCAGCAGCACGGAGTGAAGTGCCCCAAGCCCTTCCCCACCGGCGCCCATCGGTCAGTCTAACCATAGCTCGGCTCCTCACACACCAACCCCTTCTCCACCGTCACCACTCACCTCCTCACCAAAGTTCACAATATCCACGTTCACCTTCTCTTTCTTCAGTCTTTTGGCTAATTTCACCAACTGCAAGGGACGGAGGGGAGAGGGAGAGACAGGGGATAAAAGGGAAAAATTGTCAGCCTGTGACAGAATACACTCGCTGGACCCGGTGTATTTTTACACCAGTGAGTGGTGCAGCATTGCCGAGGGGCCAAATGGCCTACTCCTGCTTCTATTCCCCGCGGTCTGGGTCAGAGCAGCTCTGGGATTCGCACACCGCACCATCTCTCTTATACGCCGGCCAAATTCTTGCCCTCGTGGGCATCAGGACGCAATCACAAGAATGCCAAATCTCAACGGGGGAACGTCAGTTTAGACGGCACGGCAAGAGGGAGCTGATTGGTTGGATTCTGCAGCCGGGTGCTTGCACCTAAGACAGCGCCCTGGTGTGGTGACATTGCACCCTGTTCACTGTACTCAAGTACACATGACAATAAAGAGCAAATCAAATCGGATAGTGGGTGGACTGCAATTGGGAGAGGCGCGGACTGTCGGTTACTGCGCCTGTCTTGATATCGCCAGGGTGTTTCAGAAAATTCTCACAATAAACCAACTCATCTGCTTCTAGTGAGAGAGAAAAACTGTGGAGTTGGGGGTGGGGGGGAATGACTAATAACCAGCAGCCACAGCCTCATCCAGTAGGCGGCGCTCTCTCGCAGTGCTGGCATAGAGACTGTCCCTGCCTCTCTGTCTCCCCCTCTCCCCGCCTCTCTCTCTCTCCCTGGGTTCCCCCAGGATGCTCTGGTTTCCTCCCACAATCCAAAGATGTGCAGGTAAGGGTGAATTGGCCACGCCCAATTGTCCCGTAGTGTCCGGGGATGTGTTAGTTAAGGGTAAATGTAGTAATAAAGGTAGGGGAATGGGTCTGGGTGGGATAATCTCCGGAGGGTCGGTGTGGACCTGTTGGGCCGAAGGGCCTGTTTCCATGCTGTCGGGATTCGAGGAAAGAAAGAGTGTAGTCCTGGGTTAGGGGCTTC
>NW_028270188.1:51907182-51937182 GCF_037043375.1 Chiloscyllium plagiosum
TGTACCATTTCAACTCTCACTGCTGAGCACTCTTGGTTTCAAACACAGGCTCTCTGTTTAAACCAGCCCCACAAAGAGTCCACACACACCACCAGAGAGACAAACTGCTTGTGACCCTCCTCCCTTCGATACTGTGCTCAACCAGGTCACAACCCTGGCCCTGTGCCCACCCCCACCCAGCTTCCCAGGGAACGGCCTGTGAGAGATAGCAGCTCCCAAAGTTGGTTAACAAGGAGCCTCTCGGCGGCTGCCTGCACTCGATACAATGGAGCTGATTGTCCTGACCACTCACACACGCTGGGGGGGGGCACAGATTACACACACACACACACGGGGTGGGGGGGGGGGGGGATTACACACACATGGGAGGGGGGGAAACAGTTCACACACACACGCGGGGGGGCAGATTACACACACACGCGGGGGGGGCAGATTACACATGGGGGGGGACAGATTACACACACACGCGGGGGGGGCAGATTACACACACACGCGGGGGGGGCAGATTACACACACATGCGGGGGGGGCAGATTACACATGGGGGGGACAGATTACACACGCGGGGGGGGCACAGATTACACACACACGGGGGGGGGGGGCACAGATTACACACACACGGGGGGGGGGAAACAGTTTACACACACACGGGGGGGGGGAAACAGTTTACACACACACGGAGGGGGGGAAACAGTTTACACACACACACACGGGGGGAAACAGTTTACACACACACACGGGGGGGGGAAACAGTTTACACACACACGGGGGGGGGGAAACAGTTTACACACACACGGGGGGGACAGTTTACACACACGGGGGGGGAAAACAGTTTACACACACGGGGGGGGAAACAGTTTACACACACACGGGGGCGGGGGGAAACAGTTTACACACACACGGGGGGGGGGGGAAACAGTTTACACACACACGGGGGGGGGGGGAACAGTTTACACACACACACGGGGGGGGACAGTTTACACACACACGGGGGGGGAAACAGTTTACACACACACGGGGGGGGGGACAGTTTACACACACAGGGGGGGGAAACAGTTTACACACACACGGGGGGGGGGAAACAGTTTACACACACACGGGGGGGGGAAACAGTTTACACACACGGGGGGGGGAAACAGTTTACACACACACGGGGGGGGGAAACAGTTTACACACACACGGGGGGGGGAAACAGTTTACACACACACGGGGGGGGGAAACAGTTTACACACACACGGGGGGGGGAAACAGTTTACACACACACGGGGGGGGGGAAACAGTTTACACACACACGGGGGGGGGAAACAGTTTACACACACACGGGGGGGGGGAAACAGTTTACACACACACGGGGGGGGGAAACAGTTTACACACACACGGGGGGGGGAAACAGTTTACACACACACGGGGGGGGGAAACAGTTTACACACACACGGGGGGGGGAAACAGTTTACACACACACGGGGGGGGGAAACAGTTTACACACACACGGGGGGGGGAAACAGTTTACACACACACGGGGGGGGGAAACAGTTTACACACACACGGGGGGGGGGAAACAGTTTACACACACACGGGGGGGGGAAACAGTTTACACACACACGGGGGGGGGGACAGTTTACACACACACACACGGGGGGGACAGTTTACACACACACACACGGGGGGGACAGTTTACACACACACACGGGGGGGGACAGTTTACACACACACACGGGGGGGGGAAACAGTTTACACACACACGGGGGGGGGGGACAGTTTACACACACACGGGGGGGGAAACAGTTTACACACACACGGGGGGGGGGGAAACAGTTTACACACACACGGGGGGGGGGGGAAACAGTTTACACACACACGGGGGGGGGGAAACAGTTTACACACACACGGAGGGGGGGAAACAGTTTACACACACACACACACGGGGGGGGAACAGTTTACACACACACGGGGGGGGGACAGTTTACACACACACGGGGGGGGGGGGCAGTTTACACACACACGGGGGGGGGGAAACAGTTTACACACACACGACACACACGGGGGGGGGAAACAGTTTACACACACACGGGGGGGGGAAACAGTTTACACACACACGGGGGGGACAGTTTACACACACGCGGGGGGGAAACAGTTTACACACACACGGGGGGAAACAGTTTACACACACACGGGGGGGGGGAAACAGTTTACACACACACGGGGGGAAACAGTTTACACACACACGGGGGGGGGGGGGGGAACAGTTTACACACACACGGGGGGGAAACAGTTTACACACACGGGGGGGGGGGAAACAGTTTACACACACACGGGGGGGGACAGTTTACACACACAGGGGGGGGAAACAGTTTACACACACACGGGGGGGAAACAGTTTACACACACACGGGGGGGGACAGTTTACACACACACGGGGGGGGACAGTTTACACACACACGGGGGGGGAAACAGTTTACACACACACGGGGGGGGACAGTTTACACACACAGGGGGGGGAAACAGTTTACACACACAGGGGGGGGAAACAGTTTACACACACAGGGGGGGGACAGTTTACACACACACGGGGGGGAGAAACAGTTTACACACACACGGGGGGGGAAACAGTTTACACACACACGGGGGGGGGAAACAGTTTACACACACACGGGGGGGGGGGACAGTTTACACACACACGGGGGAAACAGTTTACACACACACGGGGGGGGGACAGTTTACACACACACGGGGGGGGGGACAGTTTACACACACACGGGGGGGGGGAAACAGTTTACACACACACGGGGGGGGGGGGACAGTTTACACACACACGGGGGCGGGGGGACAGTTTACACACACACGGGGCGGGGGGACAGTTTACACACACACACGGGGGGGGGGAAACAGTTTACACACACGGGGGGGGGACAGTTTACACACACACGGGGGGGGGGACAGTTTACACACACACGGGGGGGGGACAGTTTACACACACACGGGGGGGGGGAAACAGTTTACACACACGGGGGGGGGACAGTTTACACACACACACGGGGGGGGGGAAACAGTTTACACACACACGGGGGGGAACAGTTTACACACACACGGGGGGGGAACAGTTTACACACACACACGGGGGGGGGACAGTTTACACCACACACGGGGGGGGGAACAGTTTACACACACGGGGGGGGGACAGTTTACACACACAGGGGGGGGGACAGTTTACACACACACGGGGGGGGGGACAGTTTACACACACACGGGGGGGGGACAGTTTACACACACACGGGGGGGGGGGACAGTTTACACACACACGGGGGGGGGGACAGTTTACACACACACGGGGGGGGGGGACAGTTTACACACACGGGGGGGGGGACAGTTTACACACACGGGGGGGGGACAGTTTACACAACCACGGGGGGGGGGACAGTTTACACACACACGGGGGGGGGGGGACAGTTTACACACACGGGGGGGGGGGGGGACAGTTTACACACACGGGGGGGGGGGGACAGTTTACACACACGGGGGGGGGGGGGGGGGAGTTTACACACACACGTGGGGGGGGACAGTTTACACACACGGGGGGGGGGACAGTTTACACACACGGGGGGGGGGACAGTTTACACACACACGGGGGGGGGACAGTTTACACACACACGGGGGGGGGACAGTTTACACACACACGGGGGGGGGACAGTTTACACACACGGGGGGGGGGGACAGTTTACACACACACGGGGGGGGGACAGTTTACACACACACGGGGGGGGGACAGTTTACACACACACACGGGGGGAAACAGTTTACACACACGGGGGGGGGGGACAGTTTACACACACACGGGGGGGGACAGTTTACACACACACGGGGGGGGGACAGTTTACACACACACGGGGGGGGGGACAGTTTACACACACGGGGGGGTACACACACGGGGGGGGGGACAGTTTACACACACGGGGGGGGGACAGTTTACACACACACACACGGGGGGAAACAGTTTACACACACACACGGGGGGGAAACAGTTTACACACACGGGGGGGGGGGCAGTTTACACACACACACGGGGGGGGGGACAGTTTACACACACGGGGGGGGGAAACAGTTTACACACACGGGGGGGGACAGTTTACACACACGGGGGGGGGGACAGTTTACACACACACGGGGGGGGCAGTTTACACACACACGGGGGGGGGCAGTTTACACACACACGGGGGGGGGCAGTTTACACACACACGGGGGGGGCAGTTTACACACACACGGGGGGGGGCAGTTTACACACACACGGGGGGGGGCAGTTTACACACACACGGGGGGGGGCAGTTTACACACACACGGGGGGGGGCAGTTTACACACACACGGGGGGGGGGACAGTTTACACACACGGGGGGGGGGACAGTTTACACACACGGGGGGGGGGACAGTTTACACACGGGGGGGGGGACAGTTTACACACACACGGGGGGGGGACAGTTTACACACACACGGGGGGGGACAGTTTACACAACCACGGGGGGGGGGGGCAGTTTACACACACACGGGGGGGGACAGTTTACACACACAAGGGGGGGGGGGGGACAGTTTACACACACGGGGGGGGGGACAGTTTACACACACACGGGGGGGGACAGTTTACACACACACGGGGGGGGACTGTTTACACACACACGGGGGGGACAGTTTACACACACGGGGGGGGGGACAGTTTACACACACACGGGGGGGGGACAGTTTACACACACACGGGGGGGGGACAGTTTACACACACGGGGGGGGGGACAGTTTACACACACACACGGGGGGGAAACAGTTTACACACACACACGGGGGGGAAACAGTTTACACACACGGGGGGGGGCAGTTTACACACACACACAGGGGGGGGGGACAGTTTACACACACGGGGGGGGGGGAAAACAGTTTACACACACGGGGGGGGACAGTTTACACACACAGGGGGGGGGGACAGTTTACACACACACGGGGGGGACAGTTTACACACACACGGGGGGGGCAGTTTACACACACACGGGGGGGGCAGTTTACACACACACGGGGGGGGACAGTTTACACACACACGGGGGGGGACAGTTTACACAACCACGGGGGGGGGGGGGCAGTTTACACACACGACGGGGGGGGGACAGTTTACACACACGGGGGGGGGACAGTTTACACACACGGGGGGGGGGACAGTTTACACACACGGGGGGGGGGGGACAGTTTACACACACACGGGGGGGGACAGTTTACACAACCACGGGGGGGGGGGCAGTTTACACAACCACGGGGGGGGGCAGTTTACACACACACGGGGGGGGGGGACAGTTTACACACACACGGGGGGGGGACAGTTTACACACACTCACGGGGGGGGGGACAGTTTACACACACGGGGGGGGGGGACAGTTTACACACACACGGGGGGTGGGGGACAGTTTACACACAAAAGGGGGGTGGGGGACAGTTTACACACAAAAGGGGGGTGGGGGACAGTTTACACACACACGGGGGGGACAGTTTACACACACACGGGGGGGGGGACAGTTTACACACACACACGGGGGGGGACAGTTTACACACACGGGGGGGGGGGGACAGTTTACACACACACGGGGGGGGGGACAGTTTACACACACGGGGGGGGGACAGTTTACACACACGGGGGGGGGGACAGTTTACACACACGGGGGGGGGGGGGACAGTTTACACACACACGGGGGGGGGGACAGTTTACACACACGGGGGGGGGACAGTTTACACACAAAAGGGGGGGTGGGGGACAGTTTACACACAAAAGGGGGGGTGGGGGACAGTTTACACACAAAAGGGGGGTGGGGGACAGTTTACACACACACGGGGGGGGGACAGTTTACACACACACGGGGGGGGGACAGTTTACACACACACACGGGGGGGGGGACAGTTTACACACACACGGGGGGGACAGTTTACACACACGGGGGGGACAGTTTACACACACGGGGGGGACGGGACAGTTGACACACACGGGGGGGGGGGGGGAACAGTTTACACACACACGGGGGGGGCAGTTTACACACACACGGGGGGGGACAGTTTACACACACACACGGGGGGGGAAACAGTTTACACACACGGGGGGGGGCAGTTTACACACACACACGGGGGGGGACAGTTTACACACACGGGGGGGGAGGACAGTTTACACACACGGAGGGGAGGACAGTTTACACACCCACGGGGGGCGGGGACAGTTTACACACCCACGGGGGGGGGGGGGGAACAGTTTACACACACGGGGGGGGGACAGTTTACACACACACGGGGGGGGGGACAGTTTACACACACACACGGGGGGGGACAGTTTACACACACACACGGGGGGGGAAACAGTTTACACACACACGGGGGGGGAAACAGTTTACACACACACACGGGGGGGAAACAGTTTACACACACACACGGGGGGGAAACAGTTTACACACACACACGGGGGGGAAACAGTTTACACACACACACGGGGGGGGAAACAGTTTACACACACGGGGGGGGGGGACAGTTTACACACACACACGGGGGGGGGACAGTTTACACACACGGGGGGGGGAAAACAGTTTACACACACGGGGGGGGGACAGTTTACACACACGGGGGGGGGGACAGTTTACACACACGGGGGGGGACAGTTTACACACACAGGGGGGGGCAGTTTACACACACACGGGGGGGGCAGTTTACACACACACGGGGGGGCAGTTTACACACACACGGGGGGGCAGTTTACACACACACGGGGGGGGCAGTTTACACACACACGGGGGGGGGGACAGTTTACACACACACGGGGGGGGGGGACAGTTTACACACACGGGGGGGGGGGGACAGTTTACACACACACGGAGGGGGACAGTTTACACACACACGGGGGGGGACAGTTTACACACACACGGGGGGGACAGTTTACACACACGGGGGGGGGGACAGTTTACACACACGGGGGGGGACAGTTTACACACACGGGGGGGGACAGTTTACACACACGGGGGGGGGGACAGTTTACACACACGGGGGGGGGGGGGGGACAGTTTACACACACACGGGGGGGGGGCAGTTTACAAAACCACGGGGGGGGGCAGTTTACACACCCACGGGGGGGGGGGGGGACAGTTTACACACACACGGGGGGGGGGGACAGTTTACACACACGGGGGGGGGGGGACAGTTTACACACACGGGGGGGGGGGACAGTTTACACACACACGGGGGGGGACAGTTTACACACACACGGGGGGGGGCAGTTTACACACACACGGGGGGGGGGACAGTTTACACACACACGGGGGGGGGGGGACAGTTTACACACACACGGGGGGGGGACAGTTTACACACACACGGGGGGGACAGTTTACACACAAAAGGGGGGTGGGGGACAGTTTACACACAAAAGGGGGGGTGGGGGACAGTTTACACACAAAAGGGGGGGGGGGGGGACAGTTTACACACACGGGGGGGGGACAGTTTACACACACACACGGGGGGGGGACAGTTTACACACACGGGGGGGGTGGGGGGGGAGGACAGTTTACACACACACGGGGGGGACAGTTTACACACACACGGGGGGGGACAGTTTACACACACACGGGGGGGGACAGTTTACACACACACGGGGGGGGGGGGGGACAGTTTACACACACACGGGGGGGGGAACAGTTTACACACACACGGGGGGGGGGGAACAGTTTACACACACACGGGGGGGGGGGACAGTTTACACACACACGGGGGGGGGCAGTTTACACACACACGGGGGGGGGGAACAATTTACACACACACGGGGGGGGGACAGTTTACACACACACGGGGGGGGGGACAGTTTACACACACACGGGGGGGGGGGGACAGTTTACACACACACGGGGGGGGGAGACAGTTTACACACACACGGGGGGGGGGAGACAGTTTACACACACACGGGGGGGGGAGACAGTTTACACACACACGGGGGGGGGGACAGTTTACACACACACGGGGGGGGGACAGTTTACACACACACGGGGGGGGGACGGTTTACACACACACGGGGGGGGGACAGTTTACACACAAACACGGGGGGGGACAGTTTACACACACACACGGGGGGGGACAGTTTACACACACACGGGGGGGACAGTTTACACACACACGGGGGGGGGGACAGTTTACACACACGGGGGGGGGACAGTTTACACACACGGGGGGGGGGAACAGTTTACACACACGGGGGGGTGGACAGTTTACACACACGGGGGGGGTGGACAGTTTACACACACGGGGGTGGACAGTTTACACACACACACGGGGGGGGACAGTTTACACACACGGGGGGGCAGTTTACACACACGGGGGGGGGGGGGAAACAGTTTACACACACACGGGGGGGACAGTTTACACACACACATGGGGGGGACAGTTTACACACACACATGGGGGGGGACAGTTTACACACACGGGGGGGGGAAACAGTTTACACACACACGGGGGAAACAGTTTACACACACACGGGGGAAACAGTTTACACACACACGGGGGAAACAGTTTACACACACACGGGGGAAACAGTTTACACACACACGGGGGGGGGGGGACAGTTTACACACACACGGGGGGGGGGGGACAGTTTACACACACACGGGGGGGGGGGACAGTTTACACACACACGGGGGGGGGGGACAGTTTACACACACACGGGGGGGGAACAGTTTACACACACGGGGGGGGGAACAGTTTACACACACGGGGGGGGGGGGAACAGTTTACACACACGGGGGGGGGGGAACAGTTTACACACACGGGGGGGGGAACAGTTTACACACACACGGGGGGGGGAACAGTTTACACACACACGGGGGGGGGGAACAGTTTACACACACACGGGGGGGGGGGACAGTTTACACACACACGGGGGGGGGGGCAGTTTACACACACACGGGGGGGGGGGAACAATTTACACACACACGGGGGGGGGACAGTTTACACACACACGGGGGGGGGGGACAGTTTACACACACACGGGGGGGGGGGACAGTTTACACACACACGGGGGGGGGGACAGTTTACACACACACGGGGGGGGGGAGACAGTTTACACACACGGGGGGGGACAGTTTACACACACACGGGGGGGGGGGGACAGTTTACACACACACACGGGGGGGGACAGTTTACACACACGGGGGGGGCAGTTTACACACACGGGGGGGGGGGAAACAGTTTACACACACACGGGGGGGGACAGTTTACACACACACATGGGGGGGACAGTTTACACACACGGGGGGGGAAACAGTTTACACACACACGGGGGAAACAGTTTACACACACACGGGGGAACAGTTTACACACACACGGGGGGAAACAGTTTACACACACACGGGGGGAAGACAGTTTACACACACACGGGGGGGGGGGGACAGTTTACACACACACGGGGGGGGGGGGACAGTTTACACACACACGGGGGGGGGGGGACAGTTTACACACACACGGGGGGGACAGTTTACACACACACGGGGGGGGAACAGTTTACACACACGGGGGGGGGGGGGGAACAGTTTACACACACGGGGGGGGGGGAACAGTTTACACACACGGGGGGGGGAACAGTTTACACACACGGGGGGGGGGGGAACAGTTTACACACACGGGGGGGGGGGAACAGTTTACACACACGGGGGGGGGGGGAACAGTTTACACACACGGGGGGGGGGGGGAACAGTTTACACACACGGGGGGGGGGGGAGAACAGTTTACACACACACGGGGGGGGGACAGTTTACACACACACGGGGGGGGGACAGTTTACACACACACGGGGGGGGGACAGTTTACACACACACGGGGGGGGACAGTTTACACACACACGGGGGGGGGACAGTTTACACACACACGGGGGGGGACAGTTTACACACACACGGGGGGGGGACAGTTTACACACACACACGGGGGGGGGGACAGTTTACACACAAACACGGGGGGGGGACAGTTTACACACACACGGGGGGGGGACAGTTTACACACACACGGGGGGGACAGTTTACACACACACGGGGGGGACAGTTTACACACACGGGGGTGGACAGTTTACACACACGGGGGGGGGACAGTTTACACACACGGGGGTGGACAGTTTACACACACGGGGGGGGGACAGTTTACACACACACACGGGGGGGGGACAGTTTACACACACACACGGGGGGGGACAGTTTACACACACACACGGGGGGGGGACAGTTTACACACACACGGGGGGGGGACAGTTTACACACACACACGGGGGGGGACAGTTTACACACACACACGGGGGGGGGACAGTTTACACACACACACGGGGGGGGGACAGTTTACACACACACACGGGGGGGGGGACAGTTTACACACACGACGGGGGGGGGGACAGTTTACACACACACGGGGGGGGACACAGTTTACACACACACGGGGGGGGGGACAGTTTACACACACGGGGGGGACAGTTTACACACACACGGGGGGAGACAGTTTACACACACACACGGGGGGGGGACAGTTTACACACACGACACGGGGGGGGGGACAGTTTACACACACACGGGGGGGGGGACAGTTTACACACACACGGGGGGGGGACAGTTTACACACACACACGGGGGGGGGACAGTTTACACACACACGGGGGGGGACAGTTTACACACACACGGGGGGGAGACAGTTTACACACACACGGGGGGGGGGAGACAGTTTACACACACACGGGGGGGGGACAGTTTACACACACACGGGGGGGGGACAGTTTACACACACACACGGGGGGGGGGGACAGTTTACACACACACGGGGGGGGGACAGTTTACACACACACGGGGGGGGGACAGTTTACACACACACACGGGGGGGGGGACAGTTTACACACACACGGGGGGGGGACAGTTTACACACACACGGGGGGGACAGTTTACACACACACGGGGGGGGGACAGTTTACACACACACGGGGGGGGACAGTTTACACACACACGGGGGGGGGGACAGTTTACACACACACGGGGGGGGGACAGTTTACACACACGGGGGGGGGACAGTTTACACACACACGGGGGGGGGGACAGTTTACACACACACGGGGGGGGACAGTTTACACACACACACGGGGGGGGACAGTTTACACACACACACGGGGGGGGGACAGTTTACACACACACACGGGGGGGGGACAGTTTACACACACACGGGGGGGGGACAGTTTACACACACGGGGGGGGGGACAGTTTACACACACACGGGGGGGGGACAGTTTACCACACACACGGGGGGGGGGACAGTTTACACACACACGGGGGGGGGGACAGTTTACACACACACGGGGGGGGGGACAGTTTACACACACACGGGGGGGGGGACAGTTTACACACACACGGGGGGGGGGACAGTTTACACACACACGGGGGGGGGACAGTTTACACACACACGGGGGGGGACAGTTTACACACACACGGGGGGGGGACAGTTTACACACACACGGGGGGGGGGACAGTTTACACACACGGGGGGGGACAGTTTACACACACGGGGGGGGGGACAGTTTACACACACACGGGGGGGGGACAGTTTACACACACACGGGGGGGGGACAGTTACACACACACGGGGGGGGACAGTTTACACACACACGGGGGGGGACAGTTTACACACACACGGGGGGGGGGGGAGACAGTTTACACACACACGGGGGGGACAGTTTACACACACACGGGGGGGGGGGACAGTTTACACACACACGGGGGGGGGGACAGTTTACACACACACGGGGGGGGGGACAGTTTACACACACACGGGGGGGGGACAGTTTACACACACACGGGGGGGGGACAGTTTACACACACACGGGGGGGGGACAGTTTACACACACGGGGGGGGGGGAGACAGTTTACACACACACGGGGGGGGACAGTTTACACACACACGGGGGGGGACAGTTTACACACACACGGGGGGGGGGACAGTTTACACACACACGGGGGGGACAGTTTACACACACACGGGGGGGGGGACAGTTTACACACACACGGGGGGGGGACAGTTTACACACACACGGGGGGGGGACAGTTTACACACACGGGGGGGGGGGAGACAGTTTACACACACACGGGGGGGGGGGGAGACAGTTTACACACACACGGGGGGGGGACAGTTTACACACACACGGGGGGGGGGGACAGTTTACACACACACGGGGGGGGGGACAGTTTACACACACACGGGGGGAGACAGTTTACACACACACGGGGGGGGACAGTTTACACACACACGGGGGGGGGACAGTTTACACCACACGGGGGGGGGGGGGGGAGACAGTTTACACACACACGGGGGGGGACAGTTTACACACACACGGGGGGGGGGGACAGTTTACACACACGGGGGGGGGGGAGACAGTTTACACACACACGGGGGGGGGGGGGGGACAGTTTACACACACACGGGGGGGGACAGTTTACACACACACGGGAGGGGGGGGAGACAGTTTACACACACACGGGGGGGGAACAGTTTACACACACACGGGGGGGGGGGAACAGTTTACACACACACGGGGGGGGGGAAGGGAACAGTTTACACACACACGGGGGGGGGGGAAACAGTTTACACACACACGGGACACACACGGGGGGGGGAACAGTTTACACACACACGGGGGGGGGGAACAGTTTACACACACACGGGGGGGGGGAACAGTTTACACACACACGGGGGGGGGAACAGTTTACACACACACGGGGGGGGGGGAACAGTTTACACACACACACGGGGGGGGGGGACAGTTTACACACACACGGGGGGGGGGAACAGTTTACACACACACACGGGGGGGGGGACAGTTTACACACACACGGGGGGGGGAGACAGTTTACACACACGGGGGGGGGGAACAGTTTACACACACACGGGGGGGGGAACAGTTTACACACACACGGGGGGGGGAACAGTTTACACACACACACGGGGGGGACAGTTTACACACACACACGGGGGGGGGGGGGGGGGGGAGACACCTGTGGTGAACCTCCCCGTCTCCTGCTGAGGGACAGAGTAGGCCCCAATCCCCGGGCTCGAGTGCCGGCCTCCCCGGGGATGACTCAGGAGTTGTGTCTGAGGCCTCCCCCCCCTTTCCCCGGGCCCCTCCCATTGCCCGCTATCTCTCTCTCTCTCTCCCCCCCCCGGTATTTATTTATTCACCCCCCGACCCCCGTCCCTCTCACTCACCACACCATCGTACTTTCCAACACCATTTTGCCGGGGCCTTCTCTCCAACGGCTGCCCTCTCCCTGCCACCAGCAACCGCGATTCCCATTGGCCACCGACCTCCGCCCAATCCCGGTCCCCCGTTCCCGCTGGTGGGCGCGACGTTGCTCACGCGCCGCCCTCTCCCTCGCTTCGCCTGCTGGGATGTGTAGTCCGCGCTGACAACTGCGCGCTTGCATCCGCTTCCGGTGGTGGATTCCCCGCTGTGGTCGTTTTCTCTCAGGTAGCAAAGGATGCCGGGGTTTGTAGTCGCTTCCGGTGCCGGACCCCCAGCTGTTGTAGTTTTTTGTTTAGGCAGAAAGGATGCTGGGTGTAAATCGTCGTTTCCGGCACCGTCATCCCACGTGTTGTAGTTTCATCGGACGCGAAGGATGCCGGGAGTTGCAGCCACTTCCTGTATCATCATGCCGTGTTGATGTTTCTTCGGACGCCAAGGATGCCGGGAGTTGTAGCCACTTCCGATATCATCATGCCGTGTTGATCTTTCTTCGGACGCCAAGGATGCCGGGAGTTGTAGTTTTTCTCCCCAAAGCCAGGGGATGACAGTGTAGATTGTGAGTTCCAGAAGATAACCTGGTTCATCACACTCAAAACGTTAACTCTTTCCCTCCTCATGGGGTTCCCCATGGTAGACTCATTCATAAAGTTAGGAAGGATGGGATACAGGCAGATTTGGCTATCTAGATTCAGAATTGGCTGGCTGACCAAAGGCAGAGAGTGGCTGTAGATGGAAAACATTCTGCCTGGAGGTCAGTGTTGAGTGGGGTCCCGCAGGGCTCTGTTCTTTGTAGTTTTTATAATTGATTTAGATGAGGAGGTTGAGGGGTGGGTTAGTACATTTGCAGATGACACACAGGTTGGAGGTGTCGTCGATAGTATGGAGGGCTATTGTAGGCTGCAGCGTGACATAGACAGGATGCAGAGCTGGGCTGAGAAATGGCAGATGGAGTTCAACCTGGATAAATGAGCAGTGATGCATTTTGGAAGGGCGAACTCGAATGCTGAATATAGGATTAAAGACAGGATTCTTGGCAGTGTGGAGGAACAGAAGGATCTAGGTGTGTAAGTTCATAGATCCCTCAAAGTTACCACCCAAGGTGATATGGTTCTTAAGAAAACATATTGTGATTTGGCTTTCATTAATAGGGGGATCGAGTTTAAGAGCCGCGAGGTTTTGCTGCAGCTCTACAAGTCCCTGGTGAGACCACACTTGGAATATTGTGTCCAGTTCTGGTCACCCTCCTATAAGAAAGATACAGAGACTTTGGAGAGGATGCAAAGAAGGTTTACCGGAGGGCTTGCCTTATGAAGAAAAATTGAATAAGCTCGGACTTTTCTCTCTGGAGAGGTGGAGGAAGAGAGGAGACCTGATTGAGTTGTTCAAAATAATGAGAGAAATAGATAGAGTTAATAGCCAGAGACTTTTCCCCAGGGCAGGATTGACTGGTACAAGAAGTCATAGTTTGAAGATATTAGGAGGAAGGTATAAAGGAGACGTCAGAGGTAGGTTCTTTACGCAGAGTTATGACTGCATGGAATGCATTGCCAGCTATGGTGGTGGAAGCAGAGTCATTGGGGACATTTAAGTGACTGCTGGACATGCACATGAATAGCAGTGAGTTGAGAGGTGCATAGGTTGTTACTGTATTTTACATTAGGATTAAATCTCCGCACAACATCATGGGCCAAAGGGCCTGTTCTGTGCTGTACTTTTCTCTGTTCTGTATTCATCACAGATTCTGAGTTTCTCCAGCACTTTATTGTTAACATCATCCTCACTTTGGGTGTTAGCCGGTTCAGTGGAGGGGAATATTTAAACTATAATGTAGAGGGCAGGACCTGAGCAAGGGGTTAAAGTTGGAAATAATAGATTTTCAAAAAAGGGGAAGGCAGAACAAAAATGAAGCTGGATGTAGATTTGTTTTTTTTTTAAAAATGCATTGGCTTCACTGGTTGGGCCAGCATTTACTGTTCTAATTGCCCCTCGAGAGGGTGGTGATGAGCTGGTTGCTTGAACCACAGCAGTCTGTGCTGTAAGTGCACCCACAATGCCAGTAGGAAGTGGGTTTCTGATTCATCAGCACTGGTGGGTCATTTCAAACACAACACACCTCTTTGGCTCTTCACAACAGGCAGAATACTGATTGTAGAAAGCCAGTCATGACTTGCAGAAGTCAACATAATGTCTAACGCTAGATGCGATTCCTTGGCTAGCACTGGTGCAACAAAGTGAACAAATGTCAGAAAGCTACTATTATGAATGCACAGATCAATAGAGCACAAATGGTTATAAATATGTATGCTGTGATTGAAGGTAGAGACAAAGCTGGGAATGGAACATCATTTAATCTTGAGGAAGGACAGGCACACCAGAAAAAGATGTAGGGTAGTACTAATAATGCCATGAGAATTAGGATATTGGTGCAGAAAAGCTCAGTGGAACTAGTCTGGCACTAAGGAGGTACAATGGTAGAAAACATTACAAATTGTCCCAAGAGTCTCCAAATAGTAATGGCAAGGTTGAGGATCTGTTTAAATAGGAAGCTAGAAATGCATGCGACAAGGGTACTGTAATAATGATGAAGGGCTTATGCCCAAAATGTTGACTCTTCTGTTCTTCAGATGCTGCCTGATCTGCTGTGCTTTTCCAGCACCACACTTTTCAACTACTGTAATATGGGTCAATTCAATCACCATGATAGGCCAAGCAAACCACATTGGCAACAATACTGTGGAGGGATGAATTCCTGAAGTGCAGGAAGTGTTGTTTTTAAGACCACTAAGAACCAACTCAGCAACAGGCAATCCTGGTTTTAGTTTTGTCAAATAAGGAGGGGTTAATTGATTAAAAAAACCTTCTCACTAAGATTAAGGAAATAAACCATAAGATATAGGAGCAGAATTAGGCCATTTGGCCCATCAAGTCAACCTAATTCTTCTGCTTTCTCCCCATAATCTTTGATGCCCTTACTAGTCAAGAACCTATCCTTTTCTAAGTGTGTTTAAGTCAATGCCTTGGCCTCCACAGCCTTCTGCAATAGAGTTCCACAGATTCACCACCCTTTGGCTGAAGAGATTCCTCCTCATCGGAGTCCTAAAAGAGTAAGAAACAGAAAATAGCAGAAGGCCATTCAGCCCTTTGAGCCTGCACCATCATTCATTATGATCATGACTGTGTCGTGCAATTTTAGTACTCCATTCCCACTTTCTCCCCATACCCCTTGAGCCCACGTCCAGCTCCCTCTAACAATCTGCAACCCCCCCCCCCCCCCCCCCCCAACACAAACAGCTTTCTAAGGGAGAGAATTCCACAGGTTCGTAACTCAGTGAAGAATCTTTTCCTTATCTGTCCCAAATGGCTTACTCTTATTCTTAGGCTGTGGCCCATAGTCTGAACTTCCCCAATATCAGTACCATTCTTCCTGCATCCAGCCTGTCCAATCCCATCAGGATTTTATATGTTTCTACAAAGTCCCTGCCTCATTCTTCTACATTCGGGGGGAACAAGTCCAGTCGATCTAGTCTTCATGTCAGTCCTGCCATCCTGGGTATCAGTCTGGTGAACCTTTGCTGGACTCCCTCAAATGTAAGCATGCCCTCCCTTAGACTAGGAGACCAAAACTGCACACCATACTCAAGGTGTGGCCTCACCAAGCCCCTATATAATTGCAGCAAGACATCCCTACTCCTATACTCAAACCCTCTTGCTATGAAGGCTTTCCTCACTGCCTGCTATACGTGCCTGACAACCCTCCATTAGCTGCTCATTCCATACATACACCACCCTCTAGTTTTGGACTCCCCTATAGTGGGGGAAACAACTTGGCTATTCACCCTCTGTGCCCCTCATGACTTTATACACTCCTATAAAAGGTTACCCCTCAGCCTCCGACGCCCTAGGGAAAAGAGCCTCAGCCTATTCAGCCTCTCCCTATAGCTTACTGGCTGACGATGGACTGAGGCATTGGGGAATGGGTGGGAAAGCAGATCCAAGCATGATCCAACTGAATGATGGAAAAGGTCTGACAGGCCAATTCCTGCTCCTAAGCTGGATGGGCGAGACGACAGTCACGGATAAATCAGATCTGGAACTCTGTGGCAATGTCTTCAGCCCGAGCTGGGGAAAATGGAGGGAGTAATTGAGGTGAATGGCAGAGATACATTGAAAGGGGGGGGGGGGGGTGGGAAGAGTTGGATAAACACAAAGGAATAGAAGGATAGGGAAGTGATGGGACAAAAAGGGGGTGGTGCTGTATGGAATGAGCAGCTAATGGAGGGTTGTCAGGCAGGGTATAGCAGGCAGTGAGGAAAGCTAATGGCATGCTGGCCTCCATAGCAAGAGTGTTTGAGTATAGGAGTAGGGATGTCTTGCTGCAGTTATACAGGGGCTTGGTGAGGCCACACCTTGAGTATGGTGTGCAGTTTTGGAACACCAGCACAGCCAATGGACTTTTGCCCAAAATATCGATTTTCCTGCTCCTCGGATGCTGCGCTTTTCCAGCACCACGCTAATCTTGACTCTGACCTGCAGTCCTCACTTTTGCCTCATGGACTGAATGGTCTGTCAGCATGTTGGAGATTCTATGTAATACCGTGAACTGGAAATTTTCAACCCAACCAGTAAAATCTTAAGTCGCGACAGCCAACCGAAGCAATCCCATCCCTCTCATCCAGTAAAGACAAGTCAGAGACGCGTGTTAGGTAAACTCTCCATTTATACACAGATAGATACAAAGTCAATGGAAAGTTAAGGTATTTAAGTTATCACAAATGCAGGAAATAAAAACACTTCATTGAAACCAGAGACTGGTACAGGCCAAAGCTGCTTTATTCCAGTCCCGGCTGTACATAATAACGGAAGCACAAAGCAAGCTCAAGACAGGGCCTGCGCCAAATAAGGTACGTGGCATCCATTTTTTCTCTGTGTCACTTGACTGGGGAAGGGGGGGGGGGGGGGGGGTGTGGTTTGGCATGGTCAACCCCGTTGCCCCTCCATTCCTCACCTCTATGCTGAAGGCAATGGCAGCAGGCTGCGAGGGGCGTCACAGCTGATGAGCCCTTGGTGCATTTGTCTGGCACCGAAGATGAAAAGCACAGCCCACCGCCACCACCCAGCTAAAACGAGAGCACGGGTCTTGCTCTGCCAGCAGCTGGGACCAACCTTCACCACCGACCGACCCACCCTCCCAATCCCAAGCCTGGGAATAAGACAGCATTAAGGCCACCACTTCCACACACCTCCCCATCCCCCCAAACCCACAAAAAGGCAAAAAAGCCGAAGTGACTGAGAAAGGTCACTTTAGTTGGCACATCTAAAACATGGTACTTATGTTAAAAAAAATACAAGGCTCTGAAGCTGGCAAGTGAAAAGCATTCTGAATCCGTCTTTTTTTTTTGAAAAAGGAAACAAACTTGCAAGGCTGACACAGCAGCCAGATAATAGAGAAAACCTCAAGCATTGCATTCAGGCGTATGTCTGAAGGGAGAGCCTTCAAGACAGTCTACGGCAGATGGCACAGTCGGTACAGTCAAGCATCTTGGCACGACACTAAACCCTGTGGTTCAGCTTCGGGGGAGGGAGGGAGAAACAGGGGGAGACGGGGGGGGGGGGGGGAGAGGAAGGAGGGAGAGAGGGAAAAACAGAGGGACGGAAAGAGAGAGAGAGACACAGAGAGAGAGAGAGAGAGAGAGACACAGAGAGAGAGAGAGACACAGAGAGAGAGAGAGACACAGAGAGAGAGAGAGACACAGAGAGAGAGAGAGACACAGAGAGAGAGAGAGACACAGAGAGAGAGAGAGACACAGAGAGAGAGAGAGACACAGAGAGAGAGAGAGACACAGAGAGAGAGAGAGACACAGAGAGAGAGAGAGACACAGAGAGAGAGAGAGACACAGAGAGAGAGAGAGACACAGAGAGAGAGAGAGACACAGAGAGAGAGAGAGACAGAGAGAGAGAGAGAGACACAGAGAGAGAGAGACACAGAGAGAGAGAGACACAGAGAGAGAGAGACACAGAGACAGAGAGACACAGAGAGAGACAGAGAGACACAGAGAGAGACAGACAGAGACACAGAGAGAGAGAGAGAAAAACGCACAGAGAGAGAGAGAGCCTGTAGGCAAAAGCCAGAGTGCACATTCTCGCATCAGGGCCTGAGGTAGTGCAAACAGTGACCCCCCCCCCCCCCCCTCATAGCCCAGCTCCTCACGGAGGAGGAACAAAGATGTCACGAGCTGAAGGAGAAGGCAAGCATCTGCAAAGGTGGCAACTCTGCGACAGGGAGCTGACTGAGAAAACAATAGTAAAGCAGGAGGCGAAGACAAAACTGGGTTTTTAAACAGCATCTTCGGCCACAGCACAGTCACTGCTAACGTGGGGAATGCTGCAGCAAATGTACAAGCAGCAAGCTGCCACAGCCTAGCCATGTGGTACTGACCAGGGAGCAATCCAATGACACTGAGGAAGGAATAGTTAGGGGGGCAGGCTAATCGACTGAATGGGATGTCACAGACACCTCATGGAGGGGTGGGGAAGGAGCAGTTGGCTGAACCGGTCATCGTTAACACAAGTGTTTTGTGCCATTTGGGCAAGTATTCTGGAGTCTGGGAAGAGCGTATCCGACATTGCCCGTGCCCCCTTGGCCCTGGCCCTCCGACAGCGCCCGCGCTGCCAGTGGAAGCGTCATCCCTGGTTTGTGGGAAGTCTGGAGTACAGAATCCACATCCTCCCTCAGTAGGGGAAGCGAGCTAACCACTCGGCTACAACTGAAACGGGAGGAGGAACACCGTCTGGAAACATGCCCCGTTTACCTCCCTCTGCTACCATTTCTGGTCTGACGGACCACATCGGCAGCTCACTTGGCACACAGAGGGATAAACTCAAAGGATCAGCTGTTTGCTTGCTGTGAGGAGAATGCTGGAATGGAAGCTGGCTCTTCTCATTTCGTCCACTTGACCACAGCATCGTTCAGATGTGGAAGTGTGGCAGAAGTCAGCACAAGAAGCCAGCCATGTACACTCACTGCTTTAATGTGCAACGTGTCTTCACGGCCAACACAACCTTCTGTCCCCCCAGCTTTCAGACTTTATTTCAAATGGAGGAAAAGCAAATGCGACAAAGAAACAGGTTCTACACAGCGCCCATCAAATACTCGCAGCTCAGAGGGAGGTAGATACAAACTAAAGCTCTCTCTACACAGTCCCTCATCAAACCCTCCCAGGATAAGGATAGTGCAACAGTTAAATACAGAGAAAAGCTACCTCTACACTGTCCCAATCTAACATTACCAGGACAGGGACGAACACAGTAAAGCACTCTCTATACTGTCTCCCCCCATCATGGGCGGCATGGGGTTAGATACAGAGTAAAGCTACCTCTACACTGTCTCCCTGTCAAACATTCCCAGGACAGGGACACCGTGGAGTTTGATATCTAAACCAATACCTGTGTTAAATGACCATCAGCTGCAGGGCGGCAGCACAGATTTCAGCACGCACCCTGCACACGTTTATTCAAAGGAAAAGCTCACCCCCTTAATGCAGAGACCGACAGCTCAGGGAGCCCACATGCAGGAAGCCAGCCTTCTGAGCTGCTGTGCTGATCAACAGGCACTGTTTACCATCTCGGCCCAGGGGACAGGCCAGCTCGCTGCTGTGGGACTTGCTGGAGCTCAGAGAGCAGAATCCAGGCCGGGCGCAGAGAGCGGGTTATGCTGTCCACCATTTGTTACCCTCCCCCCACCCAACCACCCCAAGCAGCAGGGGTTCAGGAGAACGCAGTGTGAAGGACAGAGTGAGACAACCTTGTGAAGCCCTGCTCAGAGTGCAACCTTGCCCCATTCCTGACTGCCTTCGGAAATGAATGAACAAATCACTTCAGTTATAAAGATACAGTGCTCAAAGAGTTCAAAAAAGTCCTGAGATTACATGCCGAAGGTGACCCACCAGCCTCCCCTCCTGTGAATGCTGTTGGTAATCAGTGCCGGTGAATGGGGGGGGGGGGGGGGGGGGGGGGGAGGAGTCTGATGGGAACCAAATTATCCAAACTCTCATCGGAGTTGTCCACAGTACGGTTTGGGGAAGTGGGACGAGGTGGCGAGGGGAAAAGATTGCAGGATACATTCGATCCTTTACGTTTTCATGTTCCTCCCCCTCCCACCACCCTGCTCCCAAAGGCAAAGACTCCCCAGCCTCACTGCCGCAGCACAGACTGTGGACCAGCACGCGCAAATACACAGACTCCTCGCTAAATCTGAGGGCAACTTACCCAGGAACCTGGAAACTACAAACAAAGCTCTGTTTTTAATCTCACCCACAACGCTCTCCCCCTCGCCACTCACTGAAAGAGATTTACACCGAACCAGCCGGGAAGGAGTGGAGGCTTGATTCATCACCTCCTCAAAACTGGGGAAAGGATACACAGAGAGGAGCCGGACACTCACGGCAATTGCCGGTTCCATTTTGGCAACTGCTCGCCCAGCGACAATAAAAAGATAACTGGGGTAGAATGTATCCAGTCAGTCCAAGGGGTACAAGCTCCCTGAAAGCGAGTTTGGGGTTGGGGGCATCAGCACTTCAGAGTCATCAGAAACTGATCTCGCAGCTTTGCACATACAGTCGGAGAATACTGCAGAAAGTCTGTCCACCCCACAGCGGAGGCGTACACACGAGAGTATCTGTAACATTATGGCGCATGCACACCGGGGATACCTCTCAATGTCCAGTGCTCTTGTTTTTTTTTGTCAAAGACTCCCTACTAGTCTTCCTCTGCCCGCTTCCTCCCTTTGAGGAAGTAGTTTTAAAAAAAAAGCCACAAGATTGCACGTCTGCGGAAAGCGAGCGTCTTCTTGCTATCCCGAAATTGGGGGAGGGGAGGGGAAAGAGGTGGAAACAGCTTAAATACATGACATTCATAAATACCAATTCAGGAAAAACACACACAAACACACTCATGCATGTAACAGTTTGTAAAATGTGACAAAATTAAAAAAAGGTCCTGGGATACACATTATTAAACAAAAAAGTAGGAAAATGTAGTGTCTAATATAGACATTTAATCAGGAAGAGGTCATTTGGCGATGGATGCCCCAGGAGACAAACAAATCCTGGCTCCATTTTCAATGCACTACAGAGAGGATCAAAATGTTCCTCAGAATCCTTCATCAGCCTCCAAGGAAAAGGTTTAAATTGTTGTTTAGAGAGAGATATATATATATATATATATATGGGTGTATATATTAAAAAGAACAGGCTTGACGGTTTCCCCCTTCTCTCCCCAAAGCTTCCTTGCCTGGTTTAGCAGTCACGTGGCGATCTGAAGCGGACCCGCGCACGTTAGCAGGTGGAGGTCAAGGTCACTCCGATGGCTGGGGCGGGGACAACGAAAGGCAGGCAAGAGTCACGGTGGGAGCTTTCACACCCCTCACCTCCCGGTGGATTAAAGCTTCCTCTCAAAATAAACAGCCTCCTTCGTTTGGCGTGGGGCGGTTTGTCGGGAGTACAGAGCCGACCCAGACAGCGCGTGCGAGAAGACAGGAGACTCCGGATGCAGCATTTACACTCCGTCTAGGTCACTGTTAGGAGAGAGAGAGGGGGAAGGAGAGAGAGAGAGAGGGGGAAGGAGAGAGAGAGAGACCATAGTTACACTTTTAGCACAAAGAGCGGTTTTAATTCAGTCTCGCCGTGTGCGTTACAGCTGAAAGCAGCAACTACTTTGGCCTTGAATCGGTTGTTCCGTGTGGGAAACCACTGTGGACATTGAGTGGGCGAAAGTGAAGGCTGGAGATCAGAGTTGAGTGTGTGTGTGGTGCTGGAAAAGCACAGCAGGTCGGGCAGCATCCGAGGAGCAGGCGAATCGACGTTTCAGGCAAGAGCCCTACATTCCTGATGAAGAGCTCATGCCCCAAACATCGATTCTTCTGCCCCTAGGATGCTGCCTGACCTGCTGTGCTTTTCCAGCACCACACTCGATTATTGCTCGGGCCGCAACCCCTGCCCCAAACTCTCGTGTTCAGCTCAGCAATGTTACACCAAAGCAGGTAAAGATAAATTGCAGCTCTAACACCGTTAAAGGCAGTCAAACGCGTCAAGGATTCACAGGAGGGTGAACAGAGCTCTGACAGCGAGCCAAGCAAAGGAAACGTCACAGTAAATGACTGAAAGCTAAGTCAAGGACGTAGGTTGAGGATTGAGGGGTAGAGGGGATTTGGGAGAGATCTCTGGACTGTACCACTGGCTCATCCACCTCCCAATGAGATTAATTTTGCTCTTTTAAATCACTTTTGTTTTGGGCAGTGACCACTGGTGAGGGCAGTGGCTTGTGCCAGATTTCTCCCTTGATCACTGGGAAATTTAGCGTGGCCAATCCATCCTAACCTACATATCCCTGGACTCTACAGGGCAATGTAGCATGGCCAATCCACCCTAACCTACACATCCCTTGGCACTATGGGACAATGTAGCATGGCCAATCCACCCTAACCTGCACATCCTTGGACTACAGGAGGAGACCGGAGCACCTGGAGGAAACCCACACAGACAAGAGGTTGAGAATGTGCAAATTCCACCGAGACAATTGCCTGGGTGGGGGGTGCTCTCGTGCTGGAGGGCGGCACTGTTAACCACTGAGCCACCGAACCTCTTAATACCCAACTCTTTGAGCAAGCTGAGCTGATATGTTTTACTCTGTGAAAGCTGCTATACGGATTGTAAGTTGCTGCTGTAGGTGCAGATAGTGGAAAATAGCCACACCAATGGGAAGCCAAACTTCCGAACAAAGGGTGATCTGGTTAGACATTTGGATGGTGGAGGAGGGGCAGACATGTCAAGTCAAAATGGCAACGCCACTCCAAACCAGCCAGCAATCCTCCGACTAGACTCTCACTTACACACAAGGGAGAAGAGGGTCAAAGCGGATGGGGAGAATGGAGGCGATGTGTCCAATAATGCCGACGGGGAGCAGACGGGAACTTACTTCACCATCCTTGCCATCAGCAGCCTCCAGAGGCTCTGGCAGACACGGGGGTCGGGGGAGGACAGGCGACGCACAGATCCAATACCTTCCCTCCGAGAACTGGCACAGGGTTAGCGGACAGAGGAAACAAGCGATAGCAACCGAGAGCGAGAGAGAGAGAGAAAGAGACAAAACAGAGAGATAGGGCAACACTGAAAGCCGAGGACAGACTGATAACAATTAGGAGCTGCATGCAGCACAACAGTTTCTGTGAAGGCTGCACTTTCAACTTGCTTTCCCACTTCGACCCCATTCTAATGCTTCAAACTTGGCACATTATCAGTAAACACAGGAGAGTTTGTCGAGCAGGGATTATATAAAAAAAAGGGTACTAAGTGAGAACACCTGAGACACTTACCACCCTGCAAGCTCTGGAGACATCAGTAACCAGATCATGTATAAGGGGCAAAAGAAAATGTCACACATCTGAAGGGGTTTCCGAGCCAGGACCCTCCAGTCTGACTCTCCACAGCTCCAGGCAAACCCCTGCTGCTTCTGCTCCACAGCCTGCCCCCCGGCGCCCCCAGCTCCCATCACCCTTTCCTTCCTGCTCCTCTCTCCCTTGCATCTCCTGCTTTCCCATCCTTGAATGCATCTCCGTCCGTCCGTGTGTGGGGGGGCGGGGGGGGGGGATTCCCACAATCCCCGAGCCTTAAAAGCTGTGTCTACCTGCTGCTTATAAAAGGATGATCAAATTCTGCCACACAGTAGGAATCGAACCGCAGAACGTGACGAGAGTCTCTGCATTCGTAGGCCTCGCATCGTGACCACCTTCTGCTGACCAGCCTTTTAAGTTTGAGAGGTTGGGGAGCGTGGGGTTCAGCATCTCAGTCACTGATGGAGAACACGGGAGCTCAGACTGGGCACCGAGGGGGAAGGAGGACTCGGTCATGGAATGCAGCAC
Organism: Chiloscyllium plagiosum; assembly: GCF_037043375.1. NCBI lineage: Eukaryota > Metazoa > Chordata > Chondrichthyes > Orectolobiformes > Hemiscylliidae > Chiloscyllium > Chiloscyllium plagiosum. The sequence goes on from NW_028270188.1 coordinate 51,932,396, forward strand.
TGATGAAGGAGGGGGGTCTCGTTTCGGATGGAAGGGCCAGGCGTTACTGGCTGTCAAGTCAACAGTGGCCTTGTCGCTGGGGGAAGTGGGGGGGAGTCGGGTTTGACCAGCATTTGGAGAAGAGGAGAGGAGTGCCTTTCTAAGAAAAAACCTCTCTGCACAAGCCCAAATCGACCAGGATTTGAACTGGCGGGTAGCCCCAGTGAATGAGCGAGGGGGGTGCAATGTTACAGGGTGATTGGGCATGGTTTTACAAGCGAGGCTGCAATGTTAGTTCGCAGGACACACAGACCTTGCCAGCAGACAGCCGGAGTGGGGGGAAAACAGTTCAGCAATTGGGGAAGGGGCTAAGGTCGATGGGACAAGGGGAAGCCCACCCTGTCTCTCCCCTGGGGGGTGGGGCTTGCAAAGCTCTACAGGGCTAATTGTGGCCACAGAGAGGCCTCCACCTCACCTGGACGTCGGCTGGAGGGGAGACAGAAGAGGTGGAGGGGCTCCAGCGGGTGAACCAGAACAGAGAGGCTTCCCCCTCCTCCCCGTGACACCCCTCCCCAACCCACCCTGCCTCACCCGAGCATGGTACTTACAAAGCAAATTTCAGTTTCTAGCACTGCATCATGGCACCGGGTGCCCTCGTCTGCTTTTGACCCAGTGCACAGCTCTGAAGGGAGACTCCCCGCCACAGGCTCCGAAACAATTGGAGGGATACTGATCGGGGCGGGGGGAGGAGAAGAGGGGAGGGTGTTTAGGGAAAGGGGGCAGGGGAGTGAGAAGGTAGAAGAAAAGGACAGGCATTAACCTCCTTCACGCTCAGTCAGCACATCTCTCGGAGCTCTTCCTTGCAAGACAAAAACCTTTGAAAGGGGAAAGGCAACCTCAGAGAGTCAGCTGGACTCAAAAGGTTAGCTTGCTCCCTCTCCGTGGACGCTGCCTGACCCGCTGTGCTCTCCCAGCTTTCCCTGTCGTCAGTACAGACCCAGCAGCAGCAGTAATTTGCTCCTACTCGGATTGAATGGTTGACTATCCCATGGTAGTGCAAGTGGGGGCTCAGCCTGACTCTCAATTAGGAACGTTGGGGGCAGGTGGACATTCAGCCCCTTGTGCTTACCTGCCCCACATTCCTAAAAGGTCATGGCTATCCCGAATGTAGCCTCAACTCCACTTTCCCGCTTGCTCCCCTCAAATCCACACCCTTGTCTGCCAAAGCTCGATCTAACTCGGCCTTCATTGCATTCAACAGCCTTGCCTTCACTGCTGCCCGGGCAAAAGAATTCTCCGGGCAGTGACCCCAGCCCGAACTCTCACCTTTCCACACTGCTGGCTATCTGCGTGGGGGGTTGAGGATCAGTTTGATAGGCCACTTGCACGTCCAACGCTAAGGCCCTGCAAGAAGATCACACCGAACATCAGGACACTCAGAATGGCATGGCACAAACTTGCTCCGAAATAAACCCCTTTCGGGGGCCTGAACAGAGCAAGTTGCCTTTAACGAGGCAAGAGAAAACATTGTAAGGGGTTGCACAGGATTGGTATCAAAGGAACACTTTCCTGAGGGCACTGTAGCAGAGATGCCGAGTGGACGACCAAAACTTTGGGGGAGGGTGGTAGGAGTAGTAGAGGAGGCGAAGGTGGAGGATTTCAGGGCTTAGGGGCCAAAACCGCTGAAGGCATGGCGGCAATGGAGGAGTGTTCCGGGGGGGAGGGGGGGCAGGACAGAAATCTCAGAGGGCTTTAGGCACTGCAAAAGGTCACGGGGGGGTGGGAGGGGCTGGGGGGGGGGGGGGGGGGGGGGGGGAGAAGGGGGTGACGGGGGAGCGGGAGGGGGTGACAGAGATAGGGAGGGGGTGACAGAGATAGGGAAGGGGTGTAGGGGCTGTAGGTGACAGAGGCAGGGAGGGGGTGTAGGGGCTGGAGAAGGTGACACATAGGGAGGGGGTGTAGGGGGTGACAAAGATAGGGAGGGGGTAAAGGGAGTTGGAGGGGGTGACAGAGATAGGGAGGGGGTTAGGGGCTGGAGAAGAAGGTGACAGAGGTAGGGAGGCAATGCGGGGGCAAGGGAAGCTTATAACAATGGGGTGGGGGGGGAGAAGATGTGATTTGAGGTAGTCAGCGAAATCTCGAAGGGTTGTTGAAGGTTACACAGACTCATTGGAGGGATTTGAACACCAAGTCGGAAAGTTGGGAATCCTTTGAAAAAGGAGTGAGATTAAACCAAACTGGGAACCAAATGACGAGCAAAGGGAATGACTTGGAGGGGTAGGTGTGGCTGACACGTGAAGCCATTCATATTGATGCAGGATGAGAAGGTGGTGGGGGTCTGGAATGCAGTGCCTGGGGAGGGTAGTAGAGGCAGGACACCCCACCACCTTTATAACGAAGGTGGATAACTGTCACGGCGATGGGCCAAGTGCTGGGAATTGTGTGTAGTTAGAATACTATATCAGTTCAGACTCCATGAGCTGAAGGGCCTGTTCTGTACTTTCCAACAGCAAGGAATTCAATACAGGATTAACCGCAGCATTAAAAACAAATAAGACCATAAGACATAGGAGCGGAAGTACTTCAAATGAAAAGTCAGAGGTGGCAACTAACTGGATAGCTTTCACAAAGAACTGGCAAAACAAATATGATGGGCCGAACAGCCTCCTCTTGCACAGTGAGACTTAACACAACTAACCTGGAGACTGGAGAGTTTGCTCCTGTGCTGTCCAATCCTCCGGGTTCCGCGAGAGACGAATTGGACAAGGTGGTTGCCGCTGAAAGGCTGGTAGCCTCGTCTAACGGTGGGGTCCTGGGGAGGATGTCAGGGCGCCCCTGATACACTCCTGCCGGAAGGGACAAAAACAAAACAAAAAAGAAAAATTGCAGTCAGCACTTGATCAGCGAGTTCCGGACACAAGCCAAAATGACACCTGCCACAGGACACACACACACCCAGACACACACCCAGACACACACCCAGACACACAGACAGACAGACACACACACACACCGAGACACACACACACACCGAGACACACACACACACCGAGACACACAGACACACACACAGACACACAGACACACACACAGACACACAGACACACACACACACACCGAGACACACACACACACCGAGACACACACACACACCCAGACACACACACACACACAGACACACACACACACACAGACACACACAGACACACACAGACCGAGACACACACACAGACACACACACAGACACACACACACACACACAGACACACACAGACACACACAGACACACACAGACACACACAGACACACACACACACAGACACCGAGACACACACACAGACAGACACAGACAGACACACAGACAGACACACACACACACACACAGACAGACACACACACACACACACACACACACACACAGACAGACACACACAGACACACAGACAGACACACACACACACACCGAGACAGACACACACACACACACCGAGACAGACACACACACACACCGAGACAGACACACAGACAGACAGACACACACACAGACAGACACAGACACACACACAGACAGACACACACACACACACAGACAGACACACACACACACACAGACAGACACACACACACACACCGAGACAGACACACAGACAGACAGACACACACACAGACAGACACAGACACACACACAGACAGACACACACACAGACAGACACAGACACACACACAGACAGACACACACACACACACAGACAGACACACACACACACACAGACAGACACACACACACACACAGACAGACACACACAGACACACAGACAGACACACACAGACACACAGACAGACACACACACACACACCGACAGACACACACACACCGAGACAGACAGACACACACACACACACCGAGACAGACAGACACACACACACACCGAGACAGACAGACACACACACACACCGAGACAGACAGACACACACACACACCGAGACAGACACACACACACACCGAGACAGACACACACACACACCGAGACAGACACACACACACACCGAGACAGACACACACACACACCGAGACAGACACACACACACACACACCGAGACAGACACACACACACACACACCGAGACAGACACACACACACACACACCGAGACAGACACACACACACACACACCGAGACAGACACACACACACACCGAGACAGACACACACACACACCGAGACAGACACACACACACCGAGACAGACACACACACACACCGAGACAGACACACACACACACCGAGACACACACACACCGAGACACACACACACCGAGACACACAGACAGACACACAGACAGACAGACACACACACACACACAGACAGACACACACAGACACACAGACAGACACACACACACACACCGAGACAGACAGACACACACACACACACACCGAGACAGACAGACACACACACACACCGAGACAGACAGACACACACACACACACCGAGACAGACAGACACACACACCGAGACAGACAGACACACACACACACCGAGACAGACAGACACACACACACACCGAGACAGACACACACACACACCGAGACAGACACACACACACACCGAGACAGACACACACACACACCGAGACAGACACACACACACACCGAGACAGACACACACACACACCGAGACAGACACACACACACACCGAGACAGACACACACACACACACACCGAGACAGACACACACACACACACACCGAGACAGACACACACACACACACACCGAGACAGACACACACACACACACACCGAGACAGA
>NW_028270188.1:51942182-51947182 GCF_037043375.1 Chiloscyllium plagiosum
AGTCCGAAGATGTGCAGGTTAGGGTGGATTGGCCATGCTAAATTGTCCCATAGTGCCCAGGGATGTGCAGGTTAGGGTGGATTGGCCGTGCTAAATTGTCCCTTAGTGCCCAGGGATGTGCAGGTTAGGGTGGATTGGCCATGCTAAATTGTCCCATAGTGCCCAGGGATGTGCAGGTTAGGGTGGATTGGCCATGCTAAATTGTCCCTTAGTGCCCAGGGATGTGCAGGTTAGGGTGGATTGGCCATGCTAAATTGTCCCATAGTACCCAGGGATGTGCAGGTTAGGGTGGATTGGCCATGCTAAATTGTCCCAGTGTCCACAGATATGCACTCTGGCGGGGAGGGGGGGGGGGCTAACTGTGGGAGATACAGGGTTACAGTGACAGGTCTGGGTGGGATGCTCTTCGGTGGGTCAGTGTGAACTCGATGGGCCGAATGGCCAGCTTCCACACACTGTGGGTGTCTATGATTCTGCACGATCTATATGGAGCTGCTCGACAGCAGATTTCCCAATTGGCCGACTGGAAGGCCTGAATGTGAAGCCAGCATCACGGAGGCATAGTCAACCAAAGGGTTGGCACCAAAGCATACACTGTGATGACGAGCTGAGCAACCGAAGACTTGGAATAAAGAGGGGGATCCTAGATGAGGGCGTGAGCAAGAGAAAGAGCAAACCAAAGAGGTTTAGGGATGGAATTGCAGGACCTAGGATCTCCAAACTGAAGAAGGCATTCATAAGGGGTTGGGGGGGGGGGGGGGGGGGGGGCAGATGGAAATCAGGAAAAGATACTGCCTTGGACAAGAGCACCGAATCATCCAGAATCCAGAGGAAGCCTCACCAGACCAGAAACATAACTCCGATTTCTCTCCCTAGGTGTCTGTGTTCTACAACACTTCTTGTGTAAGTCCTGTCCCTGTTTGCTTTGCCAAAACGCAATACCTCGCATTCATCCAAATTAAAACGCCTGAGATTAAATTTAACTGCAGAGATCACAGAGCGCATAAAATGTACTGAATACAACAAATGCTGGAGACCACAGCAGGTCAGGCCAGATCCATGGAGAGGGAGTGAGCAAGCTAATGTCAAGTCTAGACAACTCTTCACCCATCGTTCCCTCCCCCACCCTCTGATGGCTGTGGGGTCAAACTTGGTGGCAGTGCCAAACACCTAACCTTCACCCTCCGCCATTACCTTGTTCAATGACCGCTTCAGTGATCTCCCTGTCAACCATCTGCACTTTCGCCGCCTCTGTCAGGGTTGGGTGTGGTTGGCTAGCCCCTCCTGCTGGTGTCCGGCGTGTGGATGCCATGCCAATTCGGCTCTTTTTCGACGGGGATGGTTTGACTGCGGGAAGTTCAACAAGAAAACGGTTAGGAGCGCAATTCGGCCTCTGCTTACAAAAGAAATGTTTGGCCTGGTCGCAGTTGGGCACGTTAACCTCACTGTCACCAGGGTCCTGGCACTGAATGGCAATATCGTGTCAGGGAAATCAGGTCCCTTTAAGGGCAAGCCAAAAGGGCAAGCTTCACAATTAACTGCAAGCAGGGGATGCTCATTGGAGCTGTACTTAAGAAATGTGATTATTTTTTGAGGGGCCCCTTTGCAGCACGGTGCTAGAGTCCCTACCTCTGAGTCAGGAATCATGGGTTTAAGCCCCACCTGCTCCAGAGGTAAATCATAACACTTCTGAACTGGCTGACCAACAAAAAAAAAAGTGGTATTATATAGCTGACAGCCTGTCTCTCTTTTGTGCCAATGCTGTCAGAGTGCACTTAGCACCGTGCACGTGGTGCCCGCCAGTATCCAGGTGGTCTTGAAAGAGGTGGGCAGCTCAGGTGCTGGGGGCGTGTTAATTCCCACGCCCCACCCTGGTATACTGGTTAGTAAAGTTAGATCACATGGGATTCAGGAAGAGCTCGCCAGTTGGATACAAGACAGGCTTGACGGTAGGGAACAGCAGCTAATAGGGGAGGGTTGTTTCTCAGACTGGAGGCCTGTGACCAGCGGCGTTCTGCAAGCACCAGTGCTCGGACGTCTGTTTTTGTCGTACTTGGATGACGACGGAGGTGATCTGGTTGGTAAGTTCACAGACAACATGAAAATTGGAGGAATTGTGAACAGTGAAGGAGGTTGACAAAGGATATAAACTGACATAGGTCAGTGGAAAGTTGGCCGGAGAAATGGTGTTTAATCCTGACAAGTTGAGGTGATGCCGTTTGGGAGGTCAAATGCGATAGGGTGAGAGGAAAGTATACAGTACTTTGCAGCACCGATATAGAGAGAGCGCTTGTGGTCCCCGAGAGCGGCCGCACAAGTAGATAAGGGCAGCAAGATAAGGTGGGGCATCATTTCAGACAGTGCCCGTTGTGGGCTCAGTTTCCCCATGTGCTTGGGCACGGCTCAGTTTCCCCATGTGCTTGGGCACCAGGAACAGCCAGACACTAACCCCCACCCCAGTACAGCTGCTGCCTCACATTCAGAACACCCAGTGAGGGTGGCATCACTGCAGCTATTAGCCTTGCGGTCGTCAGGACAATATGCAAGGATTCCAAACTTCAAACGGTCACAATTTACACTACAGGAGGGAATTTAACATACAAAAAGGTTTGATTGGCTCAGCAAAGGCTTTGCCATGGAGGAAACACCTCGCTAACTGAGCAGCAGCACTGGCTTGAACACAAACCTACGTGGCTTTCAGGGAATGAGTTCCCCGTTCCCGGAAATTTGGAATTTTTACGTGTCCCCTGACAAAGGCAACATGCCCTCTCTCTTCAGAAATATTCCAGGAGTGTTTTTAAACACTGCAACTGTTTAAACATTTTGCAAAACTTGCGTAGCGTCACCTTACTTGTTCTACCTCATCTTCTTTCCTACTCTTCTCAAACATGGTGTTGTTCTGCGCTAACTGCCTTGACCCTTCACCTAGGTTTCTCAACAAAAAAAAACACATTGAACAGAGACAAAATGCAAAATGACAAATCATCTTAGTTGTTTACCAGAACCTTATCTACACGAGAGAAATAGGTGCTTCTCCTGAGACTCAATCTGGACAAGGCCAGTGTTCCGAAAGATTATAGGGAACGGGAGATGAAGCAGGAAAGAACATTCTCCCCACCACCATACAGTTCACAGCATTATCTTAAAGCATGAAGCAGAGTTAGAGGGAAGTAGGCAGTTTTACAAAGGACTCAACCTTTGTCCAGTTGCCACTGACTTCCACTTGCATCATTACAAACTCAGGCGTTTCCCCTTTAAAATGAACGTGAGTGTGGGTAGAATTTCAGCAACAATTTGTACTTGTGCACTACCTCTAAGTTAAAGATGCCCTGTAGTGTTTCATGGAATCAAAACTGGACAGCTAAGGGATATTAGGGAGAGGACAAGCAAGATTGCTCGAGGTTTAGAGAAGGAATTCCAAAGCTCTGCACATCAGGCAGCTAAAGGTAGAGCTACAGGAATCAGGGGGAGCAAGAGGCTGGAACTGAAGGAGCGCAGAGATGTCAGAGTGAGATAGAGGGAGGTGGTGTGGGGGCTGGTCGAGGGGACAGAAATGGGGAGGGGGTGCAGGGGTTAGTCAGTTCCCAGGAAGGCAAACAGATTTGTGGATAAGAGCAGAGTGTTGCAGGATCTAAAATCATGGCTTTCATCACGGAGTCAGTGAAATTTCTGCTTGCCCAGTGTTAAGGCGCATACCCTCGGCCAGGAGAGGCGGTGGCAAGGTGGAGCAGAATGCCATCTGTGCGTGCATAGACCATAATGCTGCTTTTTTCTGGAGGAGGGACAATTAATTATGTTTTGGAAGGTGGGGAAGAGGGGGGTGGTGCAAGGCTCTCTCTTTCACTGACTTCACACAATCACAGAAATATTTACACACTATCAGGCCGCTCAACCCATCAATGCTTTTATGACAGACCCGCGTGTCTGGTTAAGTAGATCCCACAGGGGAGTAAATGTGGAAGGAGGCCTTGATCGGGCAGTATGATGGATTGAGTCGGTTTCTCTTGCAGTAAGTGTAGCATACCCCAATCCTGTGTGTCCATCTAGCTTTTTCCCTCCAGTGCATTCACCTTTGGTGCTGGCTTTGGCCACTCACAGTGGGAACAGATTCCACATTCTCCCTGCTCTCCAACTGACTACCTGAATTCCCAGTTGGATTGATTAGCGATCATCTCATGGACCCCCTGGGCTCTGGTCTCACTCTCAAGCACGGTGGCTTAATCAGGCCGTCCCCACTCCCTTCCAACTTTTCTAGTGAAAACAACCATAATCCATTCAGCCAGCACTGTGGCTCAGTGATTAGCACTGCTGCCTCACAGCACCAGGGTACCAGGTTTGATTCCAGCCTCGGGCGACAGTGTGTGGAATTTGCACATTCTCTCCGTGTCTGCGTGGATCTCCTCCCACAGTCCAAAGATGTGCAGGTGAATTGGCCATGCTAAACTGCCCATAGTGTTAGGTGCAGTAGTCAGAGGGAAAATGGGTCTGGGTGGACAAAGTTAAAAATCACACAATACCAGGTTATAGTCCAGCAGGTTTAATTGGAAGCACACTAGCTTTCGGAGCGCCGCTCCTTCATCAGGTGATTGTGAAGGATCAGGTGAAGGAGTGGCGCTCCGAAAGCTAGTGTGCTTCCAATTAAAATTGTTGGACTATAACCTGGTATTGTGTGATTTTTAACTTTGTACACCCCAGTCCAACACTGGCATCTCCAAATCGGATCTGGGTGAGATTACTCTTCGGAGGGACAGTGTGGATTGGTCGGGCCGAAGGGCCTGTTTCCACACTGTAGGGAATCGAATCTAAACAAAAGCCCTTCCTGACGGCACAGGTCTATCTCTCTGTGATGATTTAGGAGGTTATTTTATTCTGTTCTGAAGTTGCAAGACAGAGGTTACGAGCCATCTACCAAGGTTACTCAAGTAAGCAGCTTGAGTGGCCTTGGGGTTGTCATCTATACAGGTCATCCTGCTTCAATACGCTTCATTTACACTAATTCC
>NW_028270188.1:51952182-52044682 GCF_037043375.1 Chiloscyllium plagiosum
CCCGCACAGACCGTTGCCAGAGGCTGGAATCGAACCTGGGTCTCTGGCGCTGTGAGGTAGCGGTGCTAACCATTGAGCCACCATGCCACTCATCCTTTTAAAGGGTAGAAGGTGGTATATTAGTGGAAGATGCTGTCAAGGGAGACTTGGCGAGTGGCTGCAGGGCATCCTGTGGATGGTACACACTGCTGCCACCGTGCGTTAAAGGGAACATGATGATGATCAGGGTGGCAATTAAGCAGACTGGTGTCTCACATCTTGAGCCTCTGGAGTTGCACTCATTCCAGCTTCAACCGCCAGTAATTTAGCATGAAACAGCATTTTCTTTGGGGGAAAAAAAATAACAAGCTGCCATGCGGCTCAGTTGAGCTGAAGCAGCAGACTCAGGCCTGACATTGCAAGTTTGGAAATCCATGAATGAGCAAACGTCAATTGTGTGATGGTGTTGGATCTCGTGACCTCTGGCGTCAAATTCTACTCCGCTGAGGAAAGAGACAGAGGCTAGGTGGTGGTGGTCACAAGGTTGGAGAAGTTCCTTGGAGAGAGAGTTCAGAGGGGGGCTCGATGCGCGTGCTCCACATCAGGACAGGCTGGATAGGGACAGTTGCAATGGTTTAGAACTGGGCTTTGGTGAGGCTAGCGATTAAAACAAAACTGGCAAAACAAACAAACAAACAACGCTGACGTTGAGGAGAAACTTGAACAGTCAGGACATGGGGGAATGCACGAGGGAGCATGTGGAGGAGCATTTGCAAGGAAGAACATGCAGGGTTATGGGGGTGGGGAGGTAGATGGTGGTGGTGAACAGCACAAGGTGAATCGCAGCGCAGACATAAGAGGAACAGCCTCCCCCCGTTCTGTAAAAGCTCCATGACTCAATGTAATAGTGCAGCAACCGAAAGCACAGCTGAGACATCTGGTGGTGTGGGGGCACTGACATCGTTAAAAAGGAAGGCGGCAAGGGACGGACAGGGAAGCCCAACACCCGATGTGCAGCCTGTGCGGAGCCCTTTGCCGCAGCAAACGAAGGGTGATGGTACTAACCAAACAGTCTCTCTGAATCGTTTTATACAAGGCACTGTACATGTCGGTATCCAGGAAGAGGCCATCCGGGATATCCTGCATGAAGTCAAGGTCTTTGAAGGTGGGTCGTGGCTTCTCGCGCTCTTTCTGTGAAGCCCTCCGCTTGTACGTTGACCCTTTCAGGTCGTATTTCAGGTGCATTTTCAATGCCCGGGGCAGCAGGTTGTTCATGACCACCAATCGGATGTTGTTGCCCCCTGACTGGATGCAGTAGAGCCCGAAGAACTTGGGCAGCAGCGTGCGAGGGTTCTGGTTCAAGTTCTGTCAGGAGAGAGAGAGAGAGACAGCAAGAGATCTTTCTGTTTTTAAAAAAAAACTCGCATCTAAATGACACCTCAAAGCACTTTACAACAATATGCATCTATTTTTATAAAACATCCCAAGGAGTGATTATTGGACAGAATTTGATGTGATCACGTAAGGAGACGTCAGGACAGGTGACAAGTCAATTTTAAGAAGTGTCTTAAAGTGGGAGGGGGAGATCAGAGAGGGGAAGAAATAGAATGCGTCTTTTTCCAATTCTCAGTGCAACACAAGTGCAATTTTTTTTCCTACTCAATAGACCAGTCCTCTTCAAGGTGGAAACAGGATTTTAAACCTTTCCCCAGTATTCTTGATCACAACGATAGCATGCACATATACCTATCCTTAATTAACAAAACGTTCGTGAATTCAATGTGATCGACATCAATCAACCAGCATTCCAGTGATGGACCTCATGGTCGAACAGCTATTTAAAGTACCTTCCAGTTAAAAGTGTATCCCGGGATGATCCCTACACACAGATTCAGCCCATCAGGAATACAGGGGTATAAACAGCCTGATACATCTTAGTTGGCTTTGTAGTCTATGTGAAGAATCCAAGATGAGAGAGGATGGAGAGATCGTAGAATCCTCTCAGTGTGGAAGCAGGCCAATCAGCCCATCCAGTCTGCACCAATGCGCTGAAGAGCATCGCATCCAAACTAACTTCCCCCTTTCCTATCACTGTAACCCTACATTCCCCATGGTGAACCCCCTAACCTGAAGAGCCCTGAACACTATGGGGCAATTTAGCATGGCCAATCCACTCTAACCAGCACATCTTTGGACTGTGGGAGCACTTGGAGGAAGCCCACACAGATACGGGGGGTGTCAACGTGCGAACTACACAGTAAGAGGGTGGAATCAAAGCCGGGTCCCTGGCGCTGAGAGGCGACAGCGCTAAGCACTGAGCCACCGTGCCGCCCTAATTTTTATTTCTTGATGCAGCCATGGAAGTTGGGCATCGCTGGCTAGGTGGGCATCTGTGGCCCATTGCCTTCTAAAGAATAGTGGTGAGTCCACTTGGTATAGTTAGGGGACAGAGCTCCAGCAGCTGCTAAATAGGCCTAACAGAAGGGAGAAAACATTTCAAACAGAACTCACCATGTAATATCCAGGTAACAGCTTCTGTAAAAACTCCGCCTCCTTGTGCTGAACCGTTTTGATGATAAATTCATCATCAGCAGATACGTAGAAGACAGAGCCACTAGCACCGGGGTTAGACAACTCAATCAGTTGTTCGTTACATAGAGAATACTGTTTTTTTTTGGGGGGTGGGGGGTTTTGAAGGGTTGGAGAGGAGAGAAAGAAAAGCGTCAATTTATAGAGTGTCTGTTCGTAACTCAAAACCAGTGCCCAAAGCTCTATGTCCACGCACAGCCGCTCCACGACATTTCGCCAACATTAAACTTCAAACAGATTGAAAGTTCCAGGGGAAGCACAGCCACAGTCATAATCAGTCTGTAAACTTCTCTGCAACTCGGCATTTCCGGTAACCATTTAGTAGCCTGCAAGTTACAATTTTTAACACGGCACTGCACCTGTACAGAGACCCAGGCTGTTTAGCAGTCACCAGGAGAGCAGATTCACAAAGAGGTTTGCAGACTTAAAGCGTTGCACAGGTTTCCCGTATTCCTACCAGATTAAAACGTAAGGAAATATTATGGCCCTGTTACCTGTTGTTTGTTGGAACATTGTTTGGCACAAATCAGTCAGGTGTGACTCTCACCTGTCATGCATGGACTACAGTGCTCACCCAGCCATGATGTTGCTCAAAACCGCAGTCTTATTAGATTACCTACAGTGTGGAAACAGGCCCTTCGGCCCAACCAGTCCACCCCGCCTCTGACTAATGCGCCTAACACTATGGGCAATTTAACATGGCCGATTCACCTGACCTGCATATCATTGTGACTGTGGGAGGAAACCGGAGCACCCGGAGGGAACCCACACAGATACGGGGAGAATTGTGCAAGCTCCACACAGAGAGTCACCAGAGGATGGAATTGAACCTGGGACCCTGGCGCTGTGAGGCAGCAGTGCTAACCACTGAGCCACTTTTTCCACCTTATATTGACAGATCTTGTCTAAACTAAAGTCTGAGCAGGATAGTCACATTCTTTGATTTGATTTATTACGGTCACATGTACCTCGATACAGTGAAATGTTTTGTTTTGCATGCAGTACAGGCAGATCATATCATACAAAGTGCTTTAGGATAATAGAACAGGGCGAGGCATGAATACATCATTACGATTGGAGAAAAGGTGCACGAAGAGCAAGATCAACATTAAGTTTAAAATTTGAGAGGTCTGTGCAGAAGTCTAATAACAGTGGAGAAGAAGTTTTCTTGAATCTGTTAGCGTGTGTTTCAGCTTTTGTATCTCCTGCCCAATGGAAGACATGCGGGATGGGAGGGGTCTTTGATTACGCTGGCTGCCTTCCCAAGGCAGAAGTATAGATGGACTCAATGGATTGAAGGTTGGCTTGTTGTCATGGACTAATGCATCCCAGCTCCCTTAGTCAGTCCTTACACCCCTTCTCCTGTGGCTCACAAGGACCTACAACTGTTGTTGCCTGTATCGTATTCCCACCAGATTTGTTTTCTCATCCCTGGTTAACTGCCTTAAGCTGAGGAACATCGTCAGAACTTCAGACCGCACCATCATAGCTGTGTCAAGGCACAACTCCAACAATGCCTCTGGAGCTCTCACCTACCCACTACACTTTCCAGCCTCAGGATTTGAAAATCCCAAAGCACTCCTGACTGACCAACACAGCCCTCTACCCCATGCCACTCAAAACACTCATCCAAAACGCTGCTGCCTGTATTCTTGCCCTATCTCATTGCCAATCTCCCAAGCCCCTCACAAACGTGAAGCTGTCTCTTCAAATAGAGAATCTTCTTCACCCTATGACCAGCCAATGAACTCTTCAATGACAACCACGCCCCCCCCCTCCATTACTTTGGAGACTAACCACCGACACTTACCAGATAGTCATCAGGGCGAATTCCAAACAGCTCCCGGAAATATCGGAATGCCACAGGGGCATAGTTTTTGAACCTGAAATCGGCGTAGTGATGGGCTGGTGTCAAGTTGCTTCCTTCGCTGAAGATCCAAAACAACAAGGCAAAGTTTAATTTTCCAAACATAGACTGGGACTGTCCTAGTGTGAAGGGCTTGAATGGGGAAGAATTTGTTGTGTGTGTACACAAAAACACTCTTATTGAATATGTGGAAGTACCTGCGAGAGAAGGAGCAATGCTTGATCTTTTGTTGGGAAATAAGGCAGGCCATAAGTGAGGTGTCAGTGTGGGAGCACTTTTCGGGCCAGTGACCATAATTCTATTAGTTTTAAAAGAGTTTTGGAAAGGTTATAGAACTAAGCAAATTTCTAAATTGGAGTATGGCCAATTTTGTCGGTATTAGACAGAAGCTTTCAAAAGTTGATTGGGTGAGGCGATTTATCAGTATAGGAATGGTTGGCAAGTGGGCGGCCTTTAAAGAACAAGATAACAAGAGTTCAGAGATTGTTAGTGTGAAGGGAAAGGCTGGTAGGTGTCGGGAATGCTGGATGACTAGAGAAATTGAGGGTCTGGAAAAGGATGCATATGTCAGGTTTAGACAATTGGGATTGAGTGAATCCCGAGAAGAGTCTTAAGGCAGTAAGAGTATATTTTAAAGGGAAATTAGGAGGGCAAAAAAGATGACGTGAGATAGGGTTAGCAAGAATCCAAAGGGATTCGATAAATACATTAAGGGCAAAAGAGTAACTAGGGAGAGAATAGGGCCCCTTAAAGGCCAACATGGAACGCAGGAACTGGGTGAGATCCTGAATGAATATATTGCGTCAGTACTTACTGTAGAGAAAGACATGGAGAACTATGGAACTTCAGGAAATAAATAGTGATAGAACCATAGAATCCCTACAATGTGGAAACAGGCCATTCGGCCCAACAAGTCCATACCATCATTCCGAAGAGCATCTCACCCAGACGCATTCCCCTACCTTATTGCCCATAACTAACGTACCCAACCTACACACCCCTGAACATTATGGGCAATTTAATATGGCCAACTCACCTAACCTACACATCTTTGGACTGTGGGGGGAAACCACACAGACACAAGGAGAATGCGCAAACTCCACACAAACAGTTGCCTGAGGCTGGAATCGAACCCAGGTCCCCGGCGCTGTGAGGCAGCAGTGCTAATGACTGAGCCACTGTGACGCCCCTCAGCCATAGAGGGGCCTTGAAAGGAGTTCATATTACAGAAGAGGCAGGGCTGGCGGGTCCGAAAATGCATAAAAGTAGATTAATCACTGGGACTTGATCAGGTGTTTTCCCAGAACTTTGTGGTGGAAAGCCAGGGAAAAGATTACTGGGACCCTTGCTGCGATATTTGTTTCATTGATAGCCACGGGTGAGGTGCCATGTTGGCTAATGCGATGCCACGAGTTAAAGAAGGTCGTAAGGAAAAATCAGGGAACCACAAACCAGTGAGCCTTACGTCAATACTGGGTAAGTTGTTGGAAGGGATTCTGAGGGACAGGACTTACATGCATTTGAAAAGGCACGGTCTGTTTAAGCACAGTCGGCACCACACACTCGACTCTGATTAGAGAGATTGTCGACATGGCTGTGTTTGTTTGGGAAACTCATGTCTCACTAACTTGAATTAGTATTTTTTTGAAGAACTAACGAAGAAGGTTGATGAAAGCAGAGCGGTTCAACAAGGGTCCACATGGTAGAAATGGTAAGGGTTAGATCACACAGGATCTGGAGGAGCTAGCCAAGACATCCCGACCCAATCCAGTCCCACCCGCCAGCACCCGGCCCATATCTCTCCAAACCCTTCCTATTCATATACCCATCCAGATGCGTTTTAAATGTTGCAATTGTACCAGCCTCCACCACTTCCTCTGGCAGCTCATTCCACACACATACCACCCTCTGCGTGAAAAGGTTGCCCCATAGGTCTCTTTTATATCTTTCCCCTCTCACCCTAAACCTATGCCCTCTAGTTCTGGACTCCCCGATCTCAGGGAAAAGACTGTTTATCCTATCCATGCCCCTCATGATTTTATTAACCTCTATAAGGTCACCCCTCAGCCTCTGACGCTCCAGGGAAAACAGCCCCAATCTGTTCAGCCTCTCCCTGTAGCTCAAATCCTCCAACCCTGGTAACATCCTTGTAAAACTTTTCTGAACCCTTTCAAGTTTCACAACATCTTTCCGATAGGAAGACCAGAACTGCACGCAATATTCCAACAATGGCCTAACCAATGACCTCTACAGCTGCAACATGACTACTGTACTCAATACTCTGACCAATGAAGGAAAGCATACCAAACGCCTTCTTCACTATCCTATCTACCTGCAATGCCATTTTCAAGGAGCTATGAACCTGCACTCCAAGGTCTCTTTCTTCAGCAACACTCCCTAGGACCTTACCATTAAGTGGATAAGTCCTGCTAAGATTTGCTTTCTCAAAATGCAGCACCTCGCATTTATCTGAATTAAACTCCATCTGCTTCTTCTCGGCCCATTGGCCCAATTGATTAAGATCCTGTTGTAATCTGAGGTAACCCTCTTCGCTGTCCACTACACCTCCAATTTTGATGTAATCTGCAAACTTACTAACCGTACCTCTTATGCTCGCATCCAATTCATTTATATAAATGACAAAAAGTAGAGGACCCAGCACGGATCCTTGTGGCACTCCACTAGTCACAAGCCTCCAGTCTGAAAAACAACCCTCCACCACAGGCCAGACACGCTCAAAACATTTCAAGAAAGTGGCCCTAACTTTGCTAGTTGTTTTCAGCAGGTGTAACGCAGATATTCCAGGAGTGATGCAGCTGACCAACCCATTTAGCTTTAAACAAAACAGAATTTATTTACAAGATTACGGAATGGCACACAAAAGAAAACAGAATACAGGATAACAACCTATCTGAAAATCCAACAGATCATCCCAACTTAATGATGCTGTTCCAAATACTTGAGACAATGCCCATAAACACCCCTTGGCACAAAAGGTAAAAATCAAACACGGGGTCTTACAGGAGAGAAGTCAGAGAGAGATCAGCATGGATCTGTTTCTTTGGGTCCAGCAGTCTTTTCCACTACTGTGCTAAAACCAAACCAAACCAGAGTAAAGCTGAGCTGAGAGAACTGGCCACTCCCATTTCACAGTACAAGATTTTTAAAAAAAAAAACTTAAAAGCCTTTTGCCTGAGGCAGTATGTGCTATGTTAGCTATAATCAAATTGGCCCTAAAACTCTCAACTTAGACTTCGAGTCAGTATTGTTTATGACCCCTCTGAAAACAAACAGCAAGGACACTGTAACTTGTTAAAGGAGCATCATCGTCACACTAGCCAGGTCTGTTGAATCCCTCACCTTGGGAAGAAAATGCTCTCCACCACGTAGAAGTCCTGCATGAGGACATCGCGCTCAGGCTTAGTGCTGAGACTCCCAACTGTGTGCGTGATCCCCAACTGAATGGCACCTCGGAGGGCAGAGGAGGTCGTCTGCGATGGGAAAAAAAACACACACGTACAAGATCAGAAGCAAGAAGTAGGAAATTGCACCAAGTCCGGAAACGAGAAGAAAATCGGCTCCTCAACCCAACGCGCGTTTAAACAAGGTGAGCGATTTTTTTTTTCTTCTTCCCTCTCTCGTGCTGTGATCCACTCGGGGAAAAACGCAGCAAGGTGTGTCATTGAAGTGTGCAGGATTTGCTGCAAGACATCTCTGTCCTTTCCCAGTGCTGTGATCTGCTCCCAGAGACAGTTATTCAGCCCATCATGAGCAGCCAGTTCGCCAAACTTAATCCCTTATCTGGGCACAGATGGGAAGTGGATATTGTCAATGACAAGATGGCCGACAATGATAGCCACCAAGCAGCTTCAGGTTGAGTATCACAAGTAAAGACACTAGTGTGGTATAAATGTTTGGACCATCATCTCCCTCTCTCAAACACACAAAGGCACAGCCACTTGAACAAGCTGCCAACCAGCCGCAACACACGTGGAACAGGACTGCCAACACCCACAAGCTCTGGAGGTGGGAAAGAGGCAAATATATAATCTCAGGAACAGACACCCACCTTTTTATACGTAGTCTCCCCGGTGGAGTCCACTCGCCGGTGGCCTATCTTCTTCAACTGTGTGCCATACGAAGAGGCTGCTGCCATCTGCCAACAAGAAAGCCAATCAAGTTGAAGGCAATGCTGTCAGCCCAATGCAAGTCATTTATGTTGCACCCCAGAAAGTAAGTTTTCACAACTGAAGCCTTCAGTGGTTACATCCTCTGAAATTCTCTCTCTTGTGGATGTAGGTTTGCTCACTGCGCTGGAAGGTTCATTTCCAGACGTTTCATCACCCTACGAGGTAACAACTTCAGTGGGCCTCCGGGCAAAGCACTGTTGGTAGTTCCTGCTTTCTATTTATAGATAAATAGATTTATATAACTAGAAAGCAGGAATTTTCATCAGTAGTGCTTCACCTGGAGGCCCACTGAAGATGTTATCTAGTAGGGTGACAAAATGTCTGGAAATGAACCTTCCAGCTCAGTGAGCAAACCTACATCCAGAATCTCAACCTGAGCTACAAATCTTCTCAAACCTTCGTTCTCTTGTGTTATAGACCAGAACAACCCCCCCCCCCCCCCAAAATATAAGATAGTCTAGAGCGTAATGTTTTCTTATTTCATAGGCAAGTGCCATGTGTTGTTTTCCGAATGCAATTCGATTGGTCAAACTACCAGACTTGTAGCAAAACACTCTTTACTCATCAACCATAGTTAAAATACAAAAGAATGAACAATTTGGAAAACTTAACAGAATAATAGATTATTTTACTATGAAACAGTAACTGTTCCAATAATAGTAACATGCCACAAACACACCCTTGGCAAAGGCAAATTCAGTAAAATAGATTGGCTCACAGGTGATTCTCCAGTCCAAGAGGAAGAAAACATCAAGAGACAACTGAGTGAGAGACAGCAGCAGGGAGAGATATCCTGCAACCTCCAAACCTAGCAACTGTTACTGAAAATCTACAACTAAAAATCCTGGCTTGACCACACACACACAGGCTGCTTCTATTGTTCGAACTTTAAAAAAAAACCCCAAGGCCTCAAAAACTGTTTACTTCATTGGCTTGGAGTAGACCGATCCACATCTCCGTCTCAACCTTTCTTAGTTTTAAAAACCCAAAACAAAATATACCTCTTAAAGCCACAGTATCATCACTCTCGCTGACTCATTAAAATCTCTCCTACGCGTCACTGAAGATAAAATGAAAGGCATTGTATAATGATGCTGTGCTCAACTCTGAAACCATCCCCTCCCACACCCAGTCAGGAACTCTACTCCACCACGGGTTAGTCAATTGCTGGGAGCTCAGTTACGGCTACTTCCCGAATACTGGGGAGGGATTTAATGCTGGGGATAAAAAGGTTGAGAAACTCCAATCACTACCAGAAGGCTAAAGAGGTTGGGGCTATTTTCCCTGAGTGTCGGAGGCTAAGGGGTGACCTTATGGAAGTTTATACAATCATGGGGGTGGAGTGCATAGATTGGGTAAATAATGAAAGCCTTTTCCCCAGGGTTGGGGAGTCCAAAGCTAGAGGGCATAGGTTGAAGGTGAGAGGGGAAAGATTTAGAAGGGACCGAAGGGGCAACTTTTTTATGCAGAGAGTGGTGTGTGTATGGAATGACCTGCCAGAGGAAGTGGTGGAGGCTCGTACAATTGCAGCATTTAAAAGGCATCTGGATGGGGACATGAATAGGAAGGGTTTAGAGGGATATGGGCACAATGCTGGCAAATGGAACTAGATTAGGTTAGAATATCTGGTCAGCATGGACGAGTTGGACCAAACGGTGTTTCTGTGCTGTACATCTCTACGACTCTATAACACTTGAGTGATGCCCTGGACCAGTTTTGCACAGCTCAGGCTAATGCTCCAAGTCCAAATCAACACACAGGTTCAAATCCCACCAGGAACTCATTTATTCAATAGATTTTGCATTAACAGTTGGATCCACACCCCATGAATAAAGTGTCATGTACATTAATAATAGGCAGGGGTACAAGGTTGAAGTCTCTCAGTTGAATAGGTGCATCCCAAGGAAGAATGAGAAACTGACATATTCAGGGCAGAGAAATGACCATTAGAAGTGGATATCATCAATATCAAGATGGCCAACTACAACAGACACTACTCCTACTCCCAGCTCCATTCCCTACCAGACTAAGCTAAGTTCGCTTTTAAAACTACCAAAAATGCAACTCTTGTTTTGCCCATCCATTATGTCAAATGAATAAATGCTTGCAACTTTACTTCCTTTCAACTTCTCTGACACGTCATATTGTGAATTCTGACATCTACATTTCCATGTAAACATGTCATGTAACGATTACAGCCTCCCAGCACCACGAGGATACAAGAGTTCTCAGCCTCAAACAACTGCATTCCGGCCAACTCCGGAAACTGCCAAACGCTTGCTACCACCTTGCTTTGGGGCACCTCTTGCCAACGCTCCTGAAGATTACGACAGTGCCTTTGAACGCATCACCAAACCGGAAAGGGTATACCAGATGATGCTGCTTTTCTTCTCGCACCCCCGCGCCAGCCTTGCTCCCTGCTCACCACTGGGTCTATCACTGCACTCAGGGAACGAGAAAGCCAGTGAGGTGGCAGCTCAGGGCTCTTTCCGAACACTCCTCCGGCTGACGTGAATGGTTCTGTAATTTAATTCAGTGGTACAGGGCTAAGCACAAGTCCCATGGTGTCTCTGGCTGTGATCGCCAAAGGTAACGTGTGACCACACGAGCTGCTTGTTATGGCAGTAAATGCTTCCCACAGACAGCATTCACATCGCAGGAGAGAATTATGGTTAATTAAAGATTATAAGCTTTATGCAAAGTTCATCTTCAATGTAGACTTTTCTAGCAGAAACAAAGTAATAAATACATTTATATAACTGCATCCAATAGGGTGCATTTATCACTCACGTACCTCTGAAGATGGCACTCTCCTGTAAGTCAGCCCTACAAAGGAGAAAAATAAAGTAAATTGTCAGTACATATCAGTTGGCAGAACACAGAGAAGTGGTATGTGAATCACGGACCCTGAATTTGAGGCTCCCCTCTTTCCTGCCGATGACGTTAAGCACCAGACAAGGATAATGTCTTCAGAATGTACCCTGCAGCTACAACAGCAGGACAGAAGTTGGCAATTCTGTAAACGAGTAACTCACCTCCTGTCTTGTTACTGCCTGCCTACTTAACTACAAGAAACAGTTAGGAATGAAGGAATACCACCCTCTTGCTTGGATGAGAGCAGATCCAACAACACAAGATGTTCAACACCATCCAGGATGCAGCAGACTGCTTGATCAGCATTTGCTCCCTCCACTACCACAGACAGCAGGTGTTGTGTACCATGTACAAGATGCTCTGCTACAATGCACCAAAGCTCCTTCGACATAATTTTTCAAACCCACACTCTCGGTCACTGGAAGGGCAAGGACAGCAGATGCACAGGAACCACATCCAAACCTCACACCATTCTGACTTGAAACAGTAGTAAGAAGCCAGTGTTCCAAAACGCAGGAACTCCCTGCCAGCGCACCACAGGCATCCCCATACGACATGGACTGCAGAATTCAAGAAGGCAGCTCACTACCATGTTCTCCAGAGCAATTTACTAGTGAAATACACAGTGGCTTAGCAAGCAATGACCACATTCTACTAACAAATAAAAAAAAAGGTTCCCTGACAAGAGATTAGGGCTCATAAGCATGAGTTGGAATGCCACGGTGTGCCTGTTCAGGACATTAGTTAGGACATCTTCGAAACACTGCACTCAGATCTGCTCTCCCTGCTATAAGGAGGATGTTGGTAAGCTTGAAAGGATGAAGAAAAGATTCACAAGGATGCTATAGGGAAAGGCTGAATAAGCCGGGATTATTTTTCCTGGAGTGTTGGAGCCTGAGGGATGACCTTAAAGAGATTTTTAAAATCATGAGGGGTATGGATAGGGTGAACAGACAAGTTAGGTTTTCCCCAAGACAGGAGAATCCAAAGCTAGAGGCCATAGATTAACGGTGAGAGGGGAAATATTTAGAAGGGATCAGAGAGGCAACGTTTTCACGCAAAGGGTGGTGGGTGCATGGAAAGAGCTGCCAAAGGAAGTGGAGGAGGCTGGTACAATCACAACATTTAGAAGACATCTGTTTGGGTTCATGAATAGGAAGGGTTGAGAGAGATATGTGCCTAGATTAACGTGCCTAGACTAGATTAATTTAGTATATATGGTAGGCATGGACGAGTTAGACTGAAGGGTCTGTTTCCACGTTGTACATCTCTATGACTTTACGATAACCAAACATGCTCATGCACACACAGTCAGCCAGCCACTGCTCTGGGAGTGATTCATCCTCCAGCTTCTCATCAATGCCCACAAAACCTCAAAAGGCACTTGGCAGTGTAGACAACAACTGCCCTGGTGGCTGAGATGCCCAAAGCACCTCCTGGCATCTGGGGGGAGCAATTTTCACCAGAGCCAGGAAGGTGATAGATACCAATGGTCCCCTGGTGCCACATGGTCCCTCTCTCACCCTGCACTTTCTCTATTCTAGCCTTATGCCAGCCAAACATCATTCTTGTTAACAAGATTCATCAGAAAAGAACTGAACTGACGCGTTAAGGAATAAATGAATCCACGATAAAGAAAAAAGTTTTTAAGAAAGGTTGTTGTGGGCAATGAGTGGGTGGGAAATTGATGGAATCTTCTCGGTGTGAAATAAAAAGACTTCAGAATCAACAATGCCAGACTCCGCGCTATAAAAAGCATGTGTATAGCAGCCACTTCCTGTCAATGTCACACTTATTTCCTCCCACCCTCCACAACCGTCCCTCAAAAACGTCAGTCTCATCTCACTGACAGCAAACAATTCCATTCACACGTTAAAGCAATTACGTTGAAACAAAATCACCACAAGGTATTCTCCAGCTCCAGTCACTAACAATCAACATTTCTCAGGAAGGCACACTCCCACACCCTAGACTGAAAAGGTTAAAAATGGAATATTGTCCTTCACTGTTAGAGGGATGACGTTTAAAAACAGGGAGGTTATGCTGCAGCTGTATAGGGTGCTGGTGAGGCCACATCTGGAGTACTGTGTACAGTTTCAGCCTCCTTACTTGAGAAAGGATGTACTGGCACTGGGGGGGGGGGGGGGGGGGGGGGGGTGCAGAGGAGGTTCAATGGGTTGATTCTGGAGTTAAGAGGGTTGCCTTATGAGTAGAGATTGAGCAGACTGAGACTATACTCATTGGACTTTAGAAGCATAAGAGGGGGAATCTTATAGAAACATAAAATTATGAAGGGAATACATAAGCTGGAAGCAAGGAGGTTGTTTCCACTGGCGGGTGAAACTGGAACTATCGGGCATAGCCTCAAAATAACGGGGAGCAGATTTAGGACTGAGTTGAGGAGGAACTTCTTCACCCAAAAGGCTGTGAATCTGGGAAATTCCCTGCCCAGTGAAGCAGTTGAGGTTACCTTGTTGAATGTTTTTAAGGCAAAGACAGATTAGATTTTTGAGCAGTAAAGGAAGTCAGGGTTATGATGAGCAGACGCGTTGAGTGGAGTTGAGTACATGAAAAGATCAGCCATGATCTTACTGAAATGGCAGAACAGTGTCAATGGGCCAGATACTTCTGCTTATGTTGTAGGATTCGCTTGCTATAAACATTTCTCAGGAAGCCACATTCCTGCACCCTAGACTGAAAAGATTGTAGAATTTACTTATTATGTGTTTTATAAAGTGAATTCGAAGAATGAGGGCTCATTTAGAAGCTACTCCCAAGTGCCAAGGAGGTGGTGATGCTGAGCTGTCTGAATTTGAGTTGTTGCAGTCCCACCTCAGCCCACAACAATGACAACGCTCTTGGCTGGCAAGTGTGCGAAATCGAATCCAATTTAATTCAGGATACTTGGGATTAACACACTGCATCTATTTAGAGCCTTTAATTTGCTGGGAAGAGGTTTAGGGAGCGATTTCCAGAGCTTGAGATCCAGCAGCGATCAATAGTATTTAGGCTTTCAATCTTCATTGTGCAATATTGCCTGAGCTGAGGCAAGCCTCACAATGGAACAGGGATAGTGAGGGAAGAGTCACTTCAGAAGGAGAGAAATAGTGAGGAAACAATTCAAGTTCAGAGTAGGGAGAGGGCAGAAAAAGGAGGAGATCACTGCAATCCAAATAGGGTATTAATAACAGCGTCAGACACGAGAGGAAGCTTGAATGATACATTTAATATCCCAAAGGGACTTGACAGGGCAGATGCACAGTGAAAGGTGCCTCTTCTGGGAGAATCGAGATGCAGGGATCACGGTCTAAAACTAAGGGGATGGTTCATTTTTGACAGAAAATAGGCTTTTTTTTTTGCTCATGTATGTGGAATTCTCATTGCGAAAAGATGGTGAAAGACGAGATGGTATTATCTTTGTTTCAGGCAGAGATAGGTAGATTCTTTGTAAACAAGGGAGTGTAGGTTGTCAGGGATGCAGAATTAAGATTACAATGAGATCAGTAACAATGGTGGAGCAGACTCAATGGGTTGGAATATCGCAATTACACCTCTATTTTATATAGAGCAATACAGCGCAGAACAGGTCCTTCGGCCCTCGGTTTGCACTGACCTGTAAACTAATCTAAGCCCATCCCCCTATATCATAATCATCCATGTGCTTCTCCAAGGATTGTTTAAATGTCCCTGATGTGGCTGAATTGGCAGGCAGGGCATTCCACGCCCTTTACAGTCTCTAATAACCTGCCTCTGACATTTGTCTTAAATCTATCACCCCCTCAATTTGCAGTTATGCCCCCTTGTACAAGTCGACGTCATCCTCCTAGGAAAAAGACTTTCACTGTCCACCCTATCTAATCCTCTGATCATCTTGGATGTCTCTATCAAATCCCCTCTTGGTCGTCTTCTCTCCAATGAGAGCAGACCCAAATCTCTCAGCGTTTCCTCATAAAAGCTTCCCTCCAGCCAAGGCAACATCCTGGAAAATCTCCTCTGCACTTGTTCCAATGCTTCCACATCCTTCCTGTAATGGGGCGACCAGAACTGTACACAATATTCCAAGTGCGGCCGCACTCATGTTTTGTATAGTTGCAGCATAACATTACAGCTCCAGAACTCAGTAACTCTACCAATAAAACCTAACACACCTATTGCTTTCTTAACAGCACTGTCAACCTGGGTGGCAACTTTAAGGGATCTATGTACACGGACTCCAAGATCCCTCTGCACATCCACACTACCAAGAACCTTTCCATCGACCCAGTACTCTGCCTTCCTGTTATTCTTACCAAAGTGAATCACCCCACATTTATCTGCATTGAACTCCATTTGCCACCTCTCAGCCCAATTCTGCAGTTTATCCAAGTCCCCCTGCAAGAGTCTTCCATATTGTCCACCACTCCACCGACTTTAGTGTCATCTGCAAACTTACTAACCCATCCCCACCCATGCCTGTGTCCAAGTCATTTATAAAAATGACAAACAGCAGTGGCCCCAAAACAGATCTTTGTGGCACACCACTAGTAAGTGAACTCCAGGCTGAATATTTTCCATTAACCACCACTTGCTGCCTTCTTACAGAAAGCCAGTTTCTAATCCAAACTGCTAAATCACCCTCAGCCCTATGCCTCTGCATTTTCTCCAATAACCTTATCAAAGGCTTTACTGAAGTCCACGTACACCACATCAACTGCCCTACCCTCATCCACATGCTTGGTCACCTTCTCAACAAATTCAATGATGCTTGTGAGACATGACCTGCCCTTGACAAAACCATGTTGACCACCTGCAATCGAATTGTTGCTTGCTAGGTGATTATAAATCCTTCCCAAAACGTTTCCTACAACAGACGGAAGGCTCACTGGTCTATAATTACCTGGGTCGTCTCTACTGCCCTGCTTGAACAACATTTGCCATCCTCCAGTCCTCTACTAAACCTGTAGACAATGACAACTCAAAGATCAAGGCCAAAGGCTCCAACATCTCCTCCCGAGCTTCCCAGAGAACCCTCTGATAAATCTCATCCAGCCTAGGGGACTTGTCTACTTTCACTCCTTTTCGAACTGATAATACCTCTTCCTTACTAACCTCTATCCTTTCTAGTCTAAATATGCCATATCTCATTCTTCTCCTCTATAATATTCTCCTTTCCTTGAGTGAAAACAGATGAGAAATATTCATTTAGCACCTCTCTGATCTCTACAGGATCCACACACAGATTTCCACTTCTGTCTTTGACTGGCCCTACTCCTACCCTAGTCATCCTTTTATTTCTCACATACCTATAGAAAACTTTAGGATTCCCCCTTATCCTACATGCTAAAGACTGCTCATGTCCTCGCCTTGCTCCTCATAACTCTCTCTTTAAATTCTTCCTAGCTAAACTGTAACTCTCCATAGCCTCATCTGAACCATCTCGTCTCAACTTCACATAAGCCTCCTCCTTCCGCTTAACAAGAGATACAATTTCTTTAGATGGAAATGTGTTGCTGGAAAAGCGCAGCAGGTCAGGCAGCATCTAGGGAACAGGAGAATCGACGTTTCGGACATTCTCTGCTCTCCAGCATCTGCAGACCTCACTTTCTCCATACAATTTCTTTAGTAAACCACAGTTCCCTTACCTTATCACATCCTGCCTGCCTGACAGGGACATACCCATCAAGGACATGCAGTATCTGTTCCTTAAACCAGCTCTACATTTCCATTGTCTGCATCCCCTGCATTTTGCTACCCCATTCTACGCATCCAAAGTCTTGCCTAATCGCATTATAATTGCCCTCCCCCATCTATAACTGTTACCCTGTGGCATGTACATATCCCTTTCCACCACTAAACTAAATGTAACCGAGTTATGGTCACTTCCTCCAAAGTGCTCACCTACCCGGACTCATGAACTTATCCAACATCCAATTTACAGGATTATTTTCCATCTGAGGGAGGCTAGACTGGCAAATGGTGGCAGAATACCCTAGTGAGAGGTGAAGCTCCTAGAGGGAAAAGTAGAAATCCTGCCTGGTTATTATCTCCCTCCTCAACAGCCAAAGCCAAGTATCTCAGCACAGACTAGAAATGGAAGAAATCAAACCACAGTGCCAAGGCGACAACACATCTTGTGCTAGGATTTGAAGGAAACTCAAGGACAAAATTAACATGGTAATTCCACTTCACCATCTGGCTTGGGCACTGGCACAGAGTTCTGACTGAAAAAATGTGAACTTGTTCAGACGAATTTGGCACATGTGCCGGCGATACTGATGACAGCCTCCCAAAACTATCCAGCTAACAGGATCTGGTAACTCTCACACGAGTTTTCGACTTTGAAACTTGTTTTTCCTGTCTTCATGGGACGAGGAAGGAAATAAATTAAAGTGGTATCGAGTTAGACTGTCAGAGGAAGCTGCGCGTGTTGCAATATTCTTATCAATCCTCCCTGGCAGGCTTGTAACTTTGCTTTGGCACTGCATCCGTGTTTTCGGGCACAGCGCATACATGATCAGGTATTACATGGCAGCCCAGATGGTATTAAGGTGACATCCAACTTTACACAGGCCCCACCAACACTGCAGCCACTAACGTACTTGGAGAGCAGACGATCTTTCTGTGCTATCAGGAGACAGCCACAGTACCCTGAACTAAATTATACTAATGGAACGCAGGCTGATGGCATCTGCTCAGACCAAATGGATTTCCCTGATTGAATTAATGGAGGCTACACAGATTAATGCCTTCATTAGCCTTCAGTCACCAAGGCCTTGCTCAGAATAGACAGCACACTGGTACTGCTCCTCCCGTGAGACAACATCACATCAGTATACCTTGCCAGACAGCCTCTGTAATTCACCTGACTACTGGGGTCGGGTCAGCAAGCAGGAGCAGACTCTTTGTTGCCTCACAGCCAGTCTCAAGTACTATTCTCGACCAAGGGGTGCAGTTGCCGCTCAATGATAATTCAAAGCAGAATCTTATACATTTCTGCTCACCCAACCCACACATGAACCCTCTACGACTAAGCTGGCTTGTACAATTTTTCTTTGAGAGCCCGATGTAATTAACTCTCATGAATTTGGGCCTCATTGGTGGACAAGTGCCAGCCTTACCATCGATAATTGCCCTCAATGCGGCAAAACAGGCCGCATTCTTAAACCACAGGTTATGCATTTGAGCAGAGAAGCAGCTTATGTCCCACAGATGGCATGACCACTTTGCAAAACCGCACGGTCCTTCCTGCAAGGGTTTTACTTGCATTCGTAAGTGACAGACAGACAAAAACAGCAGTAAGGTGAAACAGCTGTTCTACTTGGGAAGAGATCAACATTCAAGCATGTCTGTGCAGCCTCAAAACACAAGGACTTAAGACAGCCCAATTAACAAGGGTGCGCCCAAACTATAATACCTGAAGCTTATAAGTCAGCATTAGACTCAGAATGGGTGTTTCCCTTCTCTTGACAGCTTCCATTAGTTTCTCACTGTGTCTATTCACCCAGCTATCACCACACCCACAACGTTTATAATCAAAACCCAAAGTTCCATAAGTATCATCACCCTACAAATCTAAGAATTTAATGACATGTTAAATGAAGCAAACAGCCAATTACCAATCACTGCAAAGCTAAGTAATGGATTAACCAATTACCTAAACTTTCCTGCCACATACTCTATCTGATCGCCCCACGAGCTGCACTGGCTCACGATCCAGTAGAAAGTTTCCACCTTCATTTTCAAATCATCAGCACTGACCTGTGGCCAAAGGTGGTGCTCCCTCAGCACTGACACACTGATAGCATAACGCTTCGCTGGTACCAACAGTCCGACAACATGAATACTGCCACTGAGAACGCAGGCCCGGATTAGACACTCAAAAGTCTCCAGAGCAGGAGCTCAGGCAAGTGACTCAGGCAAGTGAGAGTAACTCACAGCAAACCACAGGAGACTCGGTAGCATCCTGAGCAACAGGTAGCAACCAAACAGAGAAACACGTTTCATCACTTTCGACAGGCCCTCCCCCACTTTGCAACATTGTGCAAAATTGGTAAGATCCACCCTCTCCTTTCCTTGCTCCCCAACTCCAACGACGCTCAAGACGGGAGAACTGGTTGATCGAGTCTTGAGGGGAAGAGGAGAATTACAGCAAGAATATCCACTGTTTAATCATTTACCCGAAACACTCGTGAAACAAAAGGCGTTATTTTTGGAACAGTGTAGCCAAATTAAAACCAGTTCAACTTGTATTTCTAAATTCACAGGCTGCGCCAACAGCTCTGCATAGAACAAAAATGGCAAATTTATTTTAAGCAGCTCTGCCTCGGGGACAATTCTGACATCTAATTGGGAGAGTGGTTGTCATTTTCCCCTTTGACGTAAACTTCGAAGGTTGTGCAAAAATACTCCTACTGAAAGTATAGGTGTTGCCCACCCAGATGTGTGTTGTTTCTTGATTCTGGTTTCCATATCACAAAAGAAGCACATTGCTCAGTCCTTTAAGTATAGGAGTTGGGAACTCATGTTGAGGTTATACAAGACATTGGTGAGGCCTCTTCTGGAGTACTGTGCCCAGTTCTGATCACCCTGTTACAGGAAGGATATAATTAAGCTAAGGAAGACTCAAGAGATTTACCAAGATGTTGCTAGGTCTGGAACATTGAGTTATTTAAAAAAAGCTGGATAGGCTTGGACTTTTCCCATTGGAGCACAGAAAGTTGAGCAGTGACCTTCTTGAGGTATATAAAATCACTAAGGGTATAGAAAGGGTTAATGACAGGTGTATTTTCCCTAGGAGGGGAGGAATTTCAAGACTGGGGCATATTTTTAAGGTGAGAGGAGAGATTTTTAAAAAGGGGGCTTTTTTTTTTTACACAGTGGGTAGTTTGTGTGGAATGAACTTCCTGAGGAAGTGCTGGATGCGAGCACAGTTAAAACGTTTAAAGACATTTGAATAAGTACATGAATAGGAAAGGTTTGGAGGGATATGGGCCAGGAGCAGGCAGGTGGGACTAGTTTAGTTTGAATTTGTGTTCGACATGGACTGGTTGGACTGAAGGGTCTGCTTCTGTGCTCTATGACTTTGAGTTCATAAAATGATTTACGGGAGGGACCAGTGAAGTAGTTGTGAAAAGGCTGCCTACCCAGGCCAGAGAGGCGAGAACTAAGGGTTATAGCCTCAGGGTAAGCGATCAGCCATTTAGACCTTCTAAAATACATTCCTCAAACTGTCATCTAACAACATCAGAGCCCTAGAACTGATATGACGAGACAGGAGACGATATAATGAAACCAGCCTTGTGCAGGCAATAATGTTATTGAGAAAGCTTAATTTTCAGCATGGTATTGGTATTATGACCCCCACTCTTCCTGTCATAGTTGAATCAGACTTGTGTGGACACACTCCCATTCCAGAACTCTCTGATAATACTCAGAAATATCGCAAACTGCAAGGTTGGTAACGACAGACTTCAAGAGGATATAGGATAGGCTGCTGGATCAAGCAGCTAATGAATTGTCACAATTTTCCGCAGTGAAGTTTATTTGGATAGAAAGGGGACCAATCTTATTAAATAATGAAAGGGGCTGCAGGTGCAATGGGACCCAAGTGCACGCGCACAAATCACCGAAGGTGGTATGGTCGGTGGACAATGCAGAACATTTGACGTCCTGGGCTTTACAAACAAGGGAATGGTGTACAAAAGCAAAAAAAAAGTTACGTATGAACACTGCAAGACTGGGACCTAGATTGTAAATACCAGTTGGGCCAGTTTCTAGGCCGGAGATTCGATACAAGCCGGGAAAACAAGACCTCAACTGACTGAGAATATCGAAGATTTAGCCCAGGGGAGGAGAAAAGATAGGGTCCAATAAAATAGTGCATTAAGAGACCCACGAAGTCTCAATGGGCCAAATGGCCTTATTTCACATTATACTAGCGTCTAATTCTATCCCATATTTAGCATTCCCAGCACACTGGCCCATTTAGCATGCAACTAATCTAATGTGTAAAAACCATTAACAACACAGCGACTAACCAGCACCACACTCTTCAATGAAGCAGGTCTCACAAAGCACGCTGAGAAGGCATAGTGCTGCCAATTACTAGTGTTAACATTCTACACATTCAGCTGCTCTACACGCTACCACACAGCACCAGCACCTCATACGTTACCTCGCAATCTCGCCACGAGCTGCCCGTACCACAGCCGCAGTTCTACACCAGGAAAGACAAGCCCAGTGAAAAGAGAGAACTTGGAAGGAAGGATCGCTGCAATAAGAAAGAAGTTAGAAACCGCGCAAGACTTTGCCCCCTCCCCTCAAACCGCCCCAATGCCTACAAAACCTCATTTCCCCTCAGATCTTGTGACCCAAAGAAATTGTACTTCACTAGCACCTCTCACCACTGCAATGCTTGGCCCCTGTTGCAAGGTAGGGGACACAAGGCCAATTTGCACACAATAGCTCCAATAAACGATTCAGAGCAGAGAAACTGGTGACAATGGCTAAGGTAGAACATTAGACCCCGCACACCCAGAAGAACTATTCCTCAACAGTCCCTCCAAAGCCCAATGGATAGAGTTCTGGCATATTAAGAATTAGCTCGATTCACTGAGGGCTGCCATTGCTGCCCAATGCATCGGGGCTTCAAACCCGACCTTAGGTGTCCACAGAATAAAATCCAAGCAGATGCTACAATCCTGGGCTGCACAATCTCCCGTGACATTTACCAAATAGTGCTGGAAATCCACAAATCCCAAGTAGTCTGAAGGCAATCTTTAAACAACTGGCATGGGGTTGGGTAAATAAGTCACGCAAAATCAATTCCGGCTTCCAAACTATTACAGAAATAATGCACATCACATGTTATTCATCCATGGCAAACCCTTTGTAACAGCGCACACCCAGAAGTTAAGAACTGCACACCATGCCAAACATTTAAACTATTTTCACAAAAGCATTCCAACCACCCAACTCCAGATAATCACCAGGCTCAGACTGGTTATCAAGCATTAGTTGAACTCCTTCACTCATCACCTTTGGTTCACACCGGGGCAGGCCACTCAGCATGTACATAGCAGTCACTGTTCACACCCAACTACTGCCTGGGCATTGCAGGGAGGGTGGTGTACAATAGAAAGCAGGCTTTACACTGCGACTTCAGCAGGTTCTAGCTAATAAAACCTATTTACCATAGCAAACCACACAAGCATCAGACTGTGGTGCAGTGGCAGTGTTTTCCAACTCCTAACAGACTCTTAGTGATTTACTTTGTTTTAGAATCCTGTGATGTAGTGTTATCATCTGTGGGCCAAAAAGATATATGGGTTCAATTCCTCCCATAACCCAAGCTGAGTAAAATAAGTCCAAACAGGTTTTTAAAAACATCTCTCTCTCAGCCATCGTGCCTCCAACGCATGCCATCTGCAAATGATTGAGAGGCTTCTCCTCAGTGTTTTTTAAAATTCATTCATGGCATCACTAACCAGGTCGGCATTTATTCCCCATCCCCAATTGCCCAGAGGTTAGTTAAGGGTCAGCCACGTCACTATGGGTCTGGAGTCGCATGCAGGACTTTAGTGAACTAAATGGGTTTTTCCAACAATTGAAAATGGATTCAGTCAGCATTAGTCTCTCAATTCCAGGCTTTTGTTGAATTCAAAAAGCAACCATCTGCTGTGGCAGGATTTGAACCCGGGTCCCCAAAATATTATGTGGGTCTCGAGATGAATAGTCCATTGATAAAAACCACTAGGGCATCACCTCCCCATTTGACTGTTCGTGCTGTTGGCAAACCTGAATACAGTAGGTCACATACAGACCCTAAATCAGTCATACCAAAAGGCAGACAGACCAGAGACAAACCGAGGGTCTTCAGTTGACCTGCAACTCACCTCCATGTTTCAGCCAGAAGGCAAACCGCGAGCAGGAAGTTCTAAGAAAGGGTCACGCGACCCAAAGCATTAACTGATATCTCTCCTCTGAACTGAGCTATTCCAGCAATTTCTGTTTTTGTTTCTGCTGGTGGAAAGGCTCATATTTCTATAGTGTCTTGCATGGTCACGACAAATTAAGTGCCTTAAACCAAATAAGGTACTTTTTTTCTGATGAGAAGTCACATGGGTGGACTGCAACACAAAGTTCCCAATAACCTATACGATGGCAAGGACCAGTTCATCTGCTTTTTTAAAAAACTGACCTGGGGAAGTTGGGTTGAGGGATGTATTTTGACCCAATTATTGGGGTAAATGACCTTCAAACTCTTCTGACATCAGCTGTGAAACCTGCCTCAAGGAGGTAGGTGGGTCCTTGGTCCGCTACGTTTTAGAGATTTTTACCTGCACCAGAATAATCAAGGCAGTCGGATGGACATCTTCCCACTCAAGATCCATGTTTGGCTTCAATTTTTGAGATGTTCTGAAAGGAATTCTGAAGCCTACTCCTGCTATTGAATTCCATTACAGCACTCAGCAGTGAAGCAGCACAAGTGATTTTGATCCATCTTACATAAAGTGAGCGTATTAGTCAGTTTTCAAATCACCAACCTCTCCACAACATCAATATAATCCATCATATCCGCGTGCAATGACTTACTGTTTTGATGACCAATGAACGGGTGTAAGAGTTAAAACATGAAAACCAATTATTCGACCCAGTTTACCATTCACACATGCTTCACCCCTTCCTAGATACTTCAGCCACTAACCCACTGTCAGAGGGCCAGGGCTGAGGTAGTGCCACACTGTTGGGAGGTTCTGTTCTTTCAAATGAGATGTTAAACAGAGGCCAGGTCTGCCTCAGGTTGACGCAGAAGAACCCATGGCCTCTATTTCAAAAAGCTGAGGGAGTTCTCCCAGTGTTGAAAGCCAGCGGCTAACCCTCAAACATCATAAATCATCAGGCCTCTACCAAAGTGTCATTTGTGGGACCTTGCTGAGCACAACTTGATGCTTTGGGACATCCAGGGGTCATAAACAATCCGACACCACTGCCATATCATCAACCGCTAATCCAGCGATGACATGCACAGCCTCACAACTCTGAATAATGTTCTCAAATCTCCTGCATCTGAAAGGTTCTGCTGCTTGCCTTGGTTGATTCTCAACTGTACTTTGCAGTTCATGGGCTGAAAAGTTTCGATATTCAAAAATTAAGAACCCCGTACTGATACTGCAGGCACAACCCAGGTTCACCCTCCTAATCTAAACTTTCCCGTCAATACATCCTAGTTGCAGCCCCTGAAAAACATTCAAGTTCCTGAGTAGACAAGTCAGCAAATAACCCCTCCCAACAATAAGCACCTTGTACAAAATTACACCTCAACCCATTTTGGTCGCTGGTTCCTCCCAGAGATTGCAATTAAACTTCAATATCTTGGCTCCATTATAATAAATACGTGGGCAAACTCTGCTCAGTTCCTGTGTCTGCACTGTGCAATGTCACACCCGTCTGCAGAGAGCCATTTCTTTACACCATCTCCATCCCAAGCCAGTTTGTTCCAATTATTCTGAAGCAGATTGGCCCACAGCACCAGTTCCTGGGTACCAACTCTCTTGCCAACCCATTAAGACCTTGCCCAGGCATTCACATGCAGGACGGGTCAGTAGGCAGTCTAGTACTTGAGGCTGTTCAACTCCTCCAATCCCTGCCCACCACTTGGGAGTCTCATGTCAAATCTCATTCTCCCAGACAGCATAGGGTCTGATCCGTACTGGCACTGGGGGAATGTCAGTCAGGATTCCGCATTCACCTCTTCAGAGTGGGGAGTCCAGCCCGATCAAGGTAGGGAGTGCGACTATACCACAATCTGTACATGCAGTATAACATGGCCACAGAGTCATTTTAATAGCAAGGCAGGGTAGGTCATAATGAAACTCCTCAAAAATTGCATTCCACATTGACTGGACAGGCAGTGCAGGAATGGTGGTTAATTGGCCTCCCTGGCTCATGTGGTGACAAAACCTAGTAGATTTACCTTCATCCAGGATGAGAAGCTGCAGAGCACTGGTGTTGACCCAGTTACATCAGCTTGCCTCGCAGACATCGAAATGAGGCCAGCCAAATGAGACACACTTTCAAACGTTCTCATTCGCTGCTGTCACATCAGTGTGCCAGGAGACAGCCAGGTCAATGCCCCGCAGACAGATATACACACAGTATACTGGGTCATGTCTGGACAGGTTGCAATTCCACAGCAAAGGGAGTAACTTTCCACAGCTGATACTTCCATGACGGTCACGGCAGATGGGACAGGGAAAGGAGCCTTCTCAAATACTCTGCACACTTTTTCTCCCCCAAAAACAGTAATCACCAGGAAAATAGTTTGGGAACACCACTTTTCCAAGTTTTGGAATTAGCTCTCCAAACCTCTCCCACTCCTGTTGACATGCCATTTAAAACCAACCTCTTTGGTTGAGCCTTTCCCCAATATCTCAGGTTGCTTGACAACATTCCTATGAAGCACCTTAGGATGCTGAAGGCACTACGCAAGATAGAGGTTGATTAGAAGACAAAGACAGGCATCAACTGACAATGCGACAACTACGGAGTCCAGTCCAGGCCAGCCGAGGGATGAGTGCACCGTACACATCAATCCTTTGTTCTAGGTGGTTGCCACCCAAGATTGTAAACCAAGATTGCTGACGATGACAAACTGGTTATTTTGAAGTCTTGAATTGTGGAGACGTTTGCCAGAAGATTGTCGAAGATAAGCCTATCTAGACAGTGTGACACTTGCATATATGTGGCAAGATGAGGCCTTTCAGTTCTCCAGATAGCATGGAACCTAACATCACACTGCCTGGTAACCTAATGGACAATTTCTACAGGAATAATAAAAATAAGACCTGCGAACAGAACCACACAATACTTAACTTTCCTCCTCACCCTGCGCTGAACCTAATACTTGAGCGTGAAGAATTGTGGGACAGTAAAAGTGCTACAGAAATGTAAGTTGTCCTATTCTAGAATTAACGGTGCATTTACTACCCACCATTCAGTGGCAGGCCTATATTACTCGGCTCAACATGGAAACTGAAAGCATTTGGCAATAAAAAAGCTTGCCATCACATAGGTCAACCTCCACGCCACTTTCCCTGTGTTGTAAGGAAGCACAAGCATTAAGAATGAGGTGGCATCCTGACCCTTTGAGACACCTTGTTTTAGAACACCCCACAAAGGGGTCATATCCTCACCAACCACCCTCCCCCCCCCCCCAACAAACAATCCAGCATTACAAAAGACCAATTCTTGCTCTTCTCAAATTCATTGAGTAAATGTCAATCTGCTCAATTTTTCCACATAAGACAACCCCCTCATCAAATCAGCCCAGCGAAACATCCTTGAACAGATTCCTCCTCAAGCAAATCTACAACAGTGTACACCTACAGTCATTGGTTATTCCATGGCAGCCTGCAGTTGACACAGTCACCCAATGATGGAGTAACTCTGCCTCTCTGGATGATGGCATCTGAAGGCCAGCAACACAGCACCATTGGTGTCTGATTCTAAACTTCTATTAGCCAAAAACAAACAAACCACATCAATGTAAGCCATGAAATCTAGACAGGGATGGAACTGTGCTTATGTCCAAAATGAGTTTCCAGTCCAATTCCCAAAATCTCAAAGGCTGTCTATTTTTCTTAAACATGTCCCAAAAACGTCCAGGGAAATTGATGTTTGTATTTAGCACAACAGCTTTCACACCTTCTTACATCTCATACACTTTAGAAATATTACAGGTAATTGAAAGAGATACATCAATTATTAGGGGTTATGAGCTCAAAGGGGGAGGGAAAAGTTTAGGGGAGATATGTGTGGAAAGTTCTTCATCCAGAGGGTGGTGGGTGCCTGGAACACGTTGCCAGTGGAGGTAGTAGAGGCAGGCATGATAGCGTCAGTTAAGATGTATCTCGACAGATACATGAATGGGCAGGGAGCAGAGGGATACAGACCGTTAGAAAATAGGCGGCAAGTTGAGATAGAGGATGGATCAGCACAGGCTTGGAGGGCCAAAGGCCCCGTCCCTGTGCTGAAATTTTCTTTGTTCTTATCAACAGACATGCAGTTAAAAACATACTTGACCATTTCCATATATGTATTACATCCAGTGATAGAGATCGCATTAACCTAATTTTAGGTTTTGCTGTTATTTAGAGGCGACTTTATTTTTATGTCATTAGCTTACAGTCAATAATAACACCATCTGGGACAGGGAGAGAGGGAGAGGGAGAGGGAGGAGAGACCAAGACTATGACAGAGTGAGAAATTCAGAGAGGGAACCAGATGTTACTTTAATATATTAAATGGGGATTTTTTTGTTACAAGTGTAACAAGCCAACTGTCTTTCCAGAAACCTCCACTACCTAACATTTTTCTCTCCCAATCTCTTTCTTCCATCCCAACTCACCGTTGCCCCTCCCTATTTTACTATTTGCGGCTCATCGCTTAAGCGCCTCCTAACACCACGTACCTTTTCCTCTACACATCATCAATAATTCCCCTCCATCTTCACACCACTCCTTCTCCTCACCTTACCTCCTCTCATTCCCTGTTCCCTATCCTCCTGTTCCTCTCTCACCCAATCATCCCTTCCTAACCACCTCTCCATTTCACCTCCCTCCCTATCCACTTTTCTATCTCCCTTTACGCCACGATCATCCCTCCCTACCCTCATTTCCATTCCCTTTTTCCTCACAATCCGCCCCTCCTTCCATAACCCCATCTGTATTCTACCGCTCCCACAATCCTCCCTCCTTATCCCTTTCCCCCATCCGTCCCCATCTTTATACCTCTGCTCCCACAATCCTGTCCATACCCTCCTCTCCAGCCCCCTCCCTATCTTTGCTGCCATCCATCCTCATAGCTCGGCTCCAACAATCCTCCCCCCCCTTCCCTGTCCTCATCGCCATCGCTGTCATCATCTCTACATTTCTGCTCCCAATATCCTCCCTCACTATCATCCCCTCCTTCCCTGTCCTCATCTTCATATCTGTTCCCACAATCCATCATCCCTATCCTCATCTTTGCACCTCTGCTCCGACAATCTATCCTCCCTATCTGACCCTCCATCCCTATCCTCATCTTTATGCCTGTGCCCAAAATCTTCTCCATATCCTGATATTTCTACTTCTCTCAATCCTCCCACTCCAGCCCTCCCATCCCTTCCCCACAAGCCCCCCTCTATCCCCCCACGCCCCCCAAATCCCTTCCCTCCCACCGCAAGCCCCACATTCCTTCCCCCACCTCAAGCCCTGCATGCCTCCCCCCCCACTGCAAGCCCCCAAATCGTCTCCCTCCCACAAGTCCCCCTAAATCCCTTCCCCCCGACCTCCAGCCCCCCCCACATCCCTTCCCCCCGACCTCAAGCCCCCCCCACATCCCTTTCCCTCCCACCTCAAGCCCCCCCAAAATCCCTCCCCCCCCACCTCTAGCCCCCCATGTCCCTCCCCCCCACCTTAAGCCCCCCATATCCCATCGCCCCATCTCAAGCCCCCCCCCATATCCCATCGCCCCACCTCAAGCCCCCCCCCAAATCCCATCGCCCCACCTCAAGCCCCCCCCCCCCCCAAATCCCATCGCCCCACCTCAAGCCCCCCCAAATCCCATCGCCCCACCTCAAGCCCCCCCCAAATCCCATCGCTCCACCTCAAGCCCCCCCCCCAAATCCCATCGCTCCACCTCAAGCCCCCCCCCAAATCCCATCGCCCCCCTGAAGCCCCCCCAAATCCCATCGCCCCACCTGAAGCCCCGCCAAATCCCATCGCCCCACCTGAAGCCCCCCCAAATCCCATCGCCCCACCTCAAGCCCCCCCAAATCCCATCGCCCCACCTCAAGCCCCCCCCAAAATCCCTTCCCCCTACTTCAAGCCCCCCACAAAACCCTTCCCCATCTCAAGCCCCCCCACCGCAGCCCCCATCCCTACCCCCCACTGCAACACTGCAAGCCCCCCATCCCTTCCCCCCCCACTGCAAGCCCCCCATCCATTCCCCCCCCACCGCAAGCCCCCCAAATCCCTTCCCCCTCCACCGCAAGCCCCCCCCAAAATCCCTTCCCCCTCCACCGCAAGCCCCCCCAAAATCCCTTCCCCCTCCACCGCAAGCCACCCCCAAATCCATTCACCCTCCACCGCAAGCCCCCCCAAATCCCTTCCCCCTCCACCGCAAGCCCCCCCCAAATCCCTTCCCCCTCCACCGCAAGCCCCCCCAAAATCCCTTCCCCCTCCACCGCAAGCCCCCCCATAATCCCTTCCCCCTCCACCGCAAGCCCCCCCAAAATCCCTACCCCCATCCACCGCAAGCCCCCCCAAAATCCCTACCCCCATCCACCGCAAGCCCCCCCAAAATCCCTTCCCCCTCCACCGCAAGCCCCCCCAAAATCCCTACCCCCCTCCACCGCAAGCCCCCCCAAAATCCCTACCCCCTTCCACCGCAAGCCCCCCCAAAATCCCTTCCCCCCCCAAAATCCCTTCCCCCCCCACCTCAAGCCCTCCCATATCCCTTCCCCCCCACCTCAAGCCCTCCCATATCCCTTCCCCCCCCACCTCAAGCCCTCCCATATCCCTTCCCCCCCACCTCAAGCCCTCCCATATCCCTTCCCCCCCCCACCTCAAGCCCTCCCATATCCCTCCCCCCCCACCTCAAGCCCTCCCATATCCCTCCCCCCCCACCTCAAGCCCTCCCATATCCCCCCCACCTCAAGCCCTCCCATATCCCCCCCCACCTCAAGCCCTCCCATATCCCCCCCCACCTCAAGCCCTCCCATATCCCTTCCCCCCCACCTCAAGCCCTCCCATATCCCTTCCCCCCCCACCTCAAGCCCTCCCATATCCCTTCCCCCCCACCTCAAGCCCTCCCATATCCCTTCCCCCCCCACCTCAAGCCCTCCCATATCCCTTCCCCCCCACCTCAAGCCCTCCCATATCCCCCCCACCTCAAGCCCTCCCATATCCCCCCCACCTCAAGCCCTCCCATATCCCCCCCACCTCAAGCCCTCCCATATCCCCCCCACCTCAAGCCCTCCCATATCCTCTCTCCACCCCCCCCCCCCCCCCCCCACTGCAAGCCCCTTCCCTTCCTTCTACTCTACCCCTCCTCTCCTCATACTTCTCCTCTCCCTCCCTCTTATTTCCCCTGAACCCGGCCGGCCTGCCTCCCCCCCCTCCGCTCCCCGCGGGGCTCTCCCCTACCTGCTGTTCCGCTGCTGCCCTCCGCCGCCATCTTGCTGCCGAGGCTGAGTCGCAAACTCCGGAGCCTGGGGCTAGACTCGCGACACCATCGCGTCCGACCCACCGACGTCCGGAAGGTCTGCGCCGAGAGAAGGGGACACGGAGGGAACCATAAACCCCTTCCGGATGTTTCTGTTGCGGAGATTTGGGTTGGGGGTTGGGGGGTGGGAGGAAGGCCACGAGTGAAGACTCCACCGGCGAGCGGGACCCCAGCTGCCGCGGCTCCGCCGTGCGGGCCCACAACTACGCCTGCGCGGGCGCCGGCACGCTCCGCCCTGATGCGCCTGCGCGGCTGCCGGCGCGTGGTCTCACGGGTGCGCCTGCGCAGCAGCCTTTGCCTCCCCAGGCCAATGGTTGTCCCTGCTGCGCCCACGCTGGTGCCGGTACTTTCGCGCGCTGTGCGTGTTCAGTGCTCGCACGTGCCTGGTGGCGTCATCCGAGGAGCCAACCGACTTTCCCGCCCTTTCCCCTGTGGCGGTTGGGAGGGAGGGAGGGAGGGAGGGCGGTGCTGGCGGGAGGGCTCAGACTCGGGCTGCACCCGATGTCTGAACTTCGTTGTCCAGGTTTTCACAGCGGCGTCCGTCGGTGTTATCCGTTCTCCCCTACCCAGACAGGGGTGTGTCAGCAGACCAGGATCACATTGAGGAAGCTCCAGGTCACAGTGAAGAAGACCAGCAATACGGTGAACCAGACCGGGATCACGGTGAAGCAGATCGGGATCACGGTGAAGGAGGTCTGGATTATGGTGAAGGAGGTCTGGATTATGGTGAAGCAGACCGGGATCACGGTGAAGGAGGTCTGGATTATGGTGAAGCAGACCGGGATCACGGTGAAGGAGGTCTGGATTATGGTGAACCAGACCGGGATCACGGTGAAGGAGGTCTGGATTATGGTGAACCAGACCGGGATCACGGTGAAGGAGGTCTGGATTATGGTGAAGGAGATCGGGATCACGGTGAAGGAGGTCTGGATTATGGTGAAGGAGATCGGGATCACGGTGAAGGAGGTCTGGGTTATGGTGAAGCAGACCGGGATCACGGTGAAGGAGGTCTGGATTATGGTGAAGCAGACCGGGATCACGGTGAAGGAGGTCTGGATCATGGTGAAGCAGACCGGGATCACACTGAAGCAGATCGTTGTCCAGGTTTTCACAACGGCGTCCGTCGGTGTTATCCGTTCTCTCCTACCCAGACAGGGGTGTGTCAGCGGACCAGGATTACATTGAGGAAGCTCCAGGTCACAGTGAAGAAGACCAGCAACACGGTGAACCAGACCGCGATCACGGTGAAGCAGATCGGGATCACGGTGAAGGAGGTCTGGATTATGGTGAAGGAGGTCTGGATTATGGTGAAGCAGACCGGGATCACGGTGAAGGAGGTCTGGATTATGGTGAAGCAGACCGGGATCACGGTGAAGGAGACCGGGATCACGGTGAAGCAGATCGGGATCACGGTGAAGCAGATCGGGATCACGGTGAAGGAGACCGGATCACGGTGAAGCAGCTCGGGATCACATTGAAGCAGACCAGGACCTCATAGAAGCAGATCGGGATCACATTGATACAGACCAGGATCACATAGAAGCAGATCGGGATCACGGTGAAGCAGACCAGGATCACGGATCGGGATCACGGTGAAGCAGACCAGGATCACAGAAGCAGATCGGGATCACGGTGAAGCAGACCAGGATCACATACAAGCAGATCAAGATCACAGTAAAGCAGACCGGGATCACAGCGAAGCAAACTGGGACCATGTTGAAGCAAATTGGGATCACGGTGAAGCAGACCGGGATTACACTGAAGCAAATTGGGATCACGGTGCAGCTCACCAGGCTCACATTGATGCAGATCAGAATCACTGTGAAGCAGACCAGGATCATTGTGAAGCCGATTGGGATCACAGTGAAGCAGACCAGGATCACAGTGAAAGAGACGGGGATCATATAGAAGCAGATCGGGATCACAGTAAAGCAGACCAAGATCACATAGAAACAGATCGGGATCACGGTGAAGCA
Source organism: Chiloscyllium plagiosum (assembly GCF_037043375.1). Classification (NCBI taxonomy): domain Eukaryota; kingdom Metazoa; phylum Chordata; class Chondrichthyes; order Orectolobiformes; family Hemiscylliidae; genus Chiloscyllium; species Chiloscyllium plagiosum. Next base: position 51,984,903 of record NW_028270188.1, read on the forward strand.
GACCAGGATCACATACAAGCAGATCAAGATCACAGTTAAGCAGACCAGGATCACATAGAAACAGATCGGGATCATGGTGAAACAGATCAGGATCACATACAAGCAGATCAAGATCACAGTAAAGCAGATCGGGATCACAGAAGCAGATCGGGTTCACGGTGAAGCAGATCGGGTTCACGGTGAAGCAGATCGGGTTCACGGTGAAGCAGATCGGGTTCACGGTGAAGCAGATCGGGATCACGGTGAAGCAGATTGGCATCACGGTGAAGCAGATTGGCATCATGGTGAAGCAGATCGGGTTCACGGTGAAGCAGATCGGGTTCAGGGGGAAGCAGATCAGGATCACGGTGAAGCAGATAGGGTTCATAGTGAAGCAGATTGGCATCACGGTGAAACAGATCGGGTTCAGGGGGAAGCAGATCGGGTTCACGGTGAAGCAGATCGGGATCACGGTGAAGCAGATCGGGATCACGGTGAAGCAGATCGGGTTCACGGTGAAGCAGATCGGGTTCACGGTGAAGCAGATTGGCATCATGGTGAAGCAGATCGGGTTCAGGGGGAAGCAGATCGGGTTCATAGTGAAGCAGATCGGGTTCATGGTGAAGCAGATCGGGTTCACGGTGAAGCAGATCGGGATCACGGTGAAGCAGATCAGGTTCATGGTGAAGCAGATCGGGTTCATGGTGAAGCAGATCGGGATCACGGTGAAGCAGATCGGGTTCACGGTGAAGCAGATCGGGTTCACGGTGAAGCAGATTGGCATCATGGTGAAGCAGATCGGGTTCAGGGGGAAGCAGATCGGGTTCATGGTGAAGCAGATCGGGTTCACGGTGAAGCAGATCGGGATCACGGTGAAGCAGATCAGGTTTACGGTGAAGCAGATCGGGTTCATGGTGAAGCAGATCGGGTTCATGGTGAAGCAGACCGGGTTCACGGTGAAGCAGATAGGGTTCACGGTGAAGCAGATAGGGTTCACGGTGAAGCAGATCGGGTTCAGGGGGAAGCAGATTGGGATCATAGTGAAGCAGATCGGGTTCACAATTAAACAGACCGGGACCACACTGAAGTAGACCAGGACCACTCTGAAGCAGATCGGGTTCACGGTGAAGCAGACCAGGATCTCTTTAGAACTGGTCAGGATCACAGTGAGGCAGACTAGGATCACAGTGAAGGAGACTGGGATCACAGTGAAGCAGACCAGGATCACATTGAAGCAGACCAGGATCACATTGAAGCATATCAGGATCACAGTGAAGCACACCAGGATCATGTTGATGCACATTAGGATCACTGTGAATCAGACCAGGATCTCTATGAAGGAGACCTGGATCACAGTGAAGCGGACTGGGATCACATTGATGCACATTGGGATCACTGTGAATCAGATCTGGATCACAGTGAAGCAGACTGGGATCACATTGAAGCAGATCAGGACCACATTAAAGCAGATTGGGATCATGGTGAAGTAGATCGGGACCACATTGAAGTTGATTAGGACCACACTGAAACAGACCGGGACCACACTGAAACAGACCGGGACCAGATTGAAGCAGATTGGGAGCACGCTGAAGCAGATCGGGTTCACGCTGAAGCAGATCGGGTTCACGGTGAAGCAGATCGGGTTCAAGCTGAAGCAGATTGGGTTCACGCTGAAGCAGATCGGGATCTCATTGAATCTAGGTTGGGATCACGGTGAAGCAGACCAGGATCACAGTGAAGCAGACCAGAATCACGTTAATGCACAATGGGATCACTGTGAATCAGACCAGGACCAATGTGAAGGAGACCGGGGTCATGGTGAAGCCCACTGGGATCACATTGAAGCAGATCGGGATCACATTGAAGCAAATTAGGATCATGGTGAAGCCATCACATTGATGCACATTTGGATCACAGTGAAGAAGACCAGGATCAGAATGAAGCAGACCAGGATCACATTGAGGCAGATCGGGATCACAGTGAAGCAGACCAGAATCACAGTGAAGAAGACCAGGATCACACTGAGGCAGATCAGAATCATGGTGAAGAAGATTGGAATCCCGGTGAAACAGACCGAGATCACTGTAAAGAAGACCAGGATCACAGTAAAAAAGGCGCATCGTTACGAGGCAGACTGGGATCACAGTGAGAAAGACTGGCATCGTGGTGAAGATGACCGGGCTGATGGTGATGCAGATTGGGATCATGGTGGAAAAAACAGGTTCAAGGTGAAACAGACCAGGTTCACAGGGAACCAGACTGAGATTACAGTGAAGAAGTGCAGGATCACAGTGAAGCAAACTGGGATCACAGTGAAAAAGATTAGGATCAAGGTGAAGCGTAAAAGAAAGAAATCGCTGGAGACACTTAACAGGTCTGGAAACATCTGTGCAGAGAAATCAGAGTTAATGTTTCAACTCCTGTGACCCTTCTTCAGAAGTGATGGTAGCTAGGTAAAGGTCAGTTTTTATGCAGAAATTAGGGTGAGGGGAAATGGGTAAGTAGTAAATGATAGAGCCCAAAGAAAAACAGTGGATAACAGCCAGCAAAGGGGAATTAGTAGCTACTAATGGAGACTATTAGTGGCTAACAATGAGTTGTGTGTAATAGAAGACTATGTGATAATAAGGTCTGGTTTGTGGATGTGGGGGAAAGCATGGGAGAAGGTGCTGAAGCCCTAAAATTGTTGAACTAGATGTTGAGTCCAGAAGGTTGTAGAGTTTCCAAGCAGAAAATGAGGTGTCATTCTTCCAGCTCACACTGAACTTCACTGGAGCACTGTAGCAAACCTAAGACAGGGATGTTATCCAAAGAAACATGGTGGCAGGCAACTGGAAGCTCGGAATCATTTTTACAGACAGAATGTAGGTGTTCTGCGAAGCAGTCACCCAGTCTACACTTTGTTTTGCCAATGTAGATGAGACCACATTGTGAGCAGCTAGTGCAGTATACTACATTGATTGACGTGCACGTAAATCAATGCTTTACCTGAAAGGTATGTTTGGGCTCTTGGATTCTGAGGAGGGAGGAAGTAAACAGAAGGTGCTACACCTTGTGTGGTTACAGGGGAAGATGCCACGAGGCTGTGGGGAGGCATTGGGAGTGAAGGAAGAGTGGACCAGTGTGTCTGCAGGGAATGGTCCCTGCGGAAGCTGGACAAGGGAAGGGAATATATGTCTTTTGGTGGCATTCCACTGGAGGTAACAGAAATGGCAACTAATGACCCTCTGGATGTAGATGTTGGTAGCATGGTACATAAGGAAAGGCACCAGGGTCAAGTAGGCTGGGATCAGGTAAAATAAAACAAGGAATTAAGGTATCACAACGTGACCACCAGAGGATAGACTTGTAAGGTGGCCAAACTTGAGCTAGAAATCTAAAACTAAAACAAATTACTCGAGAATCTCAGCAGGTGTGGCAGCATTGTGGTAGGAATAACAATCGGAAAGATGTTGTGAAACTTGAAAGGGTTCTGAAAAGATTTACAAGGATGTTGCCAGAGTTGGAGGATCTGAGCTACAGGGAGAGGCTGAACAGACTGGGGCTGTTTTCCCTGGAGCATCGGAGGCTGAGGGGAGACCTTATAGAGGTTTACAAAATTATGAGGGGCATGGATAGGATAAATAGACAAAGTCTTTTCCCAGGGGTCGGGGAGTCCAGAATTAGAGGGCATAGGTTTGGGGTGAGAGGGGAAAGATATAAAAGAAACCTAAGGGGCAACATTTTCACGCAGAGGGTGGTACGTGCATGGAATGAGCTGCCAGAGGATGTGGTTGAGGCTGGTACAATTGCAACATTTAAGAGGCATTTGGATGGGTATATGAATAGGAAGAGTTTGGAGGGATATGGGCTGGGTGCTGGCAGGTGGGACTAGTTTGGGTTGGGATATCTGGTCGGCATGGACGGGTTGGACCGAAGGGCCCGTTTCCGTGCTATATGTCTCGATGTCTCTATTTAAGTGGTGAAAACTGCCGCTGTGCAGAGGGATCTGTGTGTCCGTGTGCCTGAATCACAAAAAGTTGATTTTGCAAGTGCAGCATGTTATGAAGACGCTAAATGGGATATCGTCCTTCATTGCTAGAGGGATGGAGTTTTAAAACAGGGAGGTTATGCTGCAGCTGTATGGGGTGATGGTGAGGCTGCCCCTGGAATTTGGGTCTCCTTACTTGAGAAAGGATGTACTAGCACTGGACAGGGTGCAGAGGAGGTTCATTAGGTTGATTCCAGAGTTGAAATAATTGGCTTATAAGGAGAGATTGTGAAGACTGGGACTATGCTCATTGAAATTTAGAAGAATGAGGTGATACCTTACAGAAAGTTTTAAAATTATGAAGGGAATCGATCAGCTAGTAGCAGGGAGGCTGATTCCACTGGTGGATGAAAGTAGTACGAGGGGACATCGCCTCAAAATAAGTGGCAACAGGTTTAGGTCTGAGTTGAGGAGGAGCTTCTTCTAAAGGGTTGTGAATCTATGTAATTCCCTGCCCAGTGAAGCAGTTGAGGTTTCCTCGTTGAATTTTTTTTAAGGCAAAGATAGGCTTTTGAACAGTAAAGGGATTAAGGATTATGTTGTTCAGACAGCTAAGTGGAGCTGATTCCATGAAAAGATCAGCCATGATCTTATTAAATGGTGGAGCAAGCTCAAGAACCAGATTGTCTACTCCCGTTGCTCTTTCTTATGAAGCAGACTGAAACAGGCCTGGATCCCCATGAAACAGACAAGGATAACTATGAAGTAGGCCAGAATCATCACAATTCAGGACTTGATAACCAAGAAGTAGAGTGGATTCCCCACAAATCTGGAATCGCTGCCGAGTTTACTAGTAACATCATGAGACAGACTGTAATCAAGGAGGAGAAAGTGAGGACTGCAGATGCTGGAGAGTCAGAGTGGAAAAGTGTGACACTGGAAAAGCACAGTAGATCAGGGAGCATCCAAGTAGAAGAGTTGACGTTTCGGGTTTCAGCCTTTCATCAGGACTGTGAGGTGAACTAGAACAGAATCACCGAAACACAGTTCAGGATCACCAGATTGGGATCACTGCAGAATGTACCAGGCCGACAGCAAAGAAGGCTAGAATCACCACAAAGCAGTCTGGGATCAGTGAAAAACAGACTGGGATCACCGCAAAGCCAGTTGGATCACCTTGAAGCAGATTGGGATCCCTGAAGAGCAGACTGAAACTGGTTGCCACACTTAAAGCTGAAAGACACACACACCAATGCCGAGGTTGTGAGTATAGCACTGCTGCCTCACAGCGCCAGAGACTGGGGTTCAATTCCCGCCTCAGGCAACTGTCTGTGTGGAGTTTGTACATTCTCCCCCTGTCTGCGTGGGTTTCCTCCCATGGTCACAAAGATGTGCAGGTTAGGTGAATTGGCCATGCTAAATTGCCCGTAGTGTTAGGTGAAGGGGTAAATGTAGGGGGAATGGGTCTGGGTGGGTTGCTCTTCGGAGGATTGGTGTTGACTGTTGGGCCGAAGGGCCTGTTTCTACACTGTAAGTAATCTAATCACATACAAACACACACAGCCCCCCACTAAAGGAATGCACTGCCAGACAGGATCCCAGAGTTGAGGTGGATATATTTAAAAGGTGAATTGTACTGGTATCACAACATAATCACCAGATGATGGATTTGTGCCCACAACAGTGATTCTCAAGCTGCGGAGCCGGTGACCTAGCCTGTAGTATCCACTCACCTCCGACAGATAAAAGTAGATTGTGTGTTAGCGACAGGAGGCAGAGTACAACAGCAAGAAAGTCTATATAAATACTTATTCGGTCTTGACTACAGTCCTGCATCTTCAGGAAGGACATGATCAGCTTTAGAGGGAGAAAATGCATAAAAGATTTGTGAGAATAGTTCCGAGAATGAGAGACTTCAGTGATGAGGATAGATCAGATAAGGTACACCGCTCTCTTTGGAAAAAGGAAGAGATTCTGTTGAGATGTTAAAAGCCATCAGGGATCTGAACAGAGTGGATTCCTACTGGTGGAAGGATCAAAAGACAGATTGAAGGTAATTGGCAAAGGCGACATGAAGAGAAACATTATTGTGCACAGCGAATGGTTGTGGTCTGGGATGCGCTGTCCATTGAATCAAAAGGGAATTGGATCATTATCCAAAAGGGATAGAGAGTGTGAGGCTACAGGAAAGAGGTGTGTAAATTACTCCTTCAGAGAATTAGCACTGATACAACAGACTCAGTCGTTACCTTGTGCCATAACTGTCCTCTGATAATGAATATGCTCCAGCGGGAAGAACAGCAATGACAACCAACAATAGCTGGCTGGAACCTGCACATACTTTTGGGAAGTCTGACTGACTAATGTGCATTTCTCTAATGCCTTTCTCACCCTCAAGACAGGTCAAGACATCTGCGCCCTTGAGCCTGTTCTGGCACTTATAACCACCGATCCGCCTGCGTCCACAGCTCCCATTGACCTCTTGACTCCTTTGTAGTTAAGAATTTCGATCTTAAAGATATTCAGTGACTACTCCTCCACCACCGTCCACCAGTGATTAACACAAAGTCACGAATGTCTGAGAGAAATTTTCATCTCAATTTCAACTTCACATCCTCTTATTAACTGCGTCCTCCAGATCTAGACAGTGGGGACATTCCCTCAGGATCCTATCTGGTGTGATGTCTTATCTTGGAAGGAATTTACTGATGATAGTGTGACTCACTAATAGTGCTGTACTCCTTCACAATCAACACGCTGCAGTACTCCCTCAGTACTGACCCTACAACAGTGCAACACCCAATTAGCACTGATCACCTGACAATGCAGCACTCCCTCAGCGTTGACCCTCTGTTGATGCAGCGCTTCCTCAGTGCTGACCCAGGGACAGTGCGGTGTTCCCTCAGCATTGACCCTTCAACAGCACGGCACTGTCTCAGCACTGAACCTCTGACATTGACCATTTGCTCAGCGCTGGCCCTCCAACAGTACCCACTTCCTCAGCACTGACCCTCAGACAGTGTGGCACTTTCTTGGTGAGCCAGGCTGAATTCCCAAGTGCTAGGTGCAGGGCTTAAAACCCAGAAGGGAGCTGAGCTGCCTCTTTTCCTGCTTCCCCTCGATAACACAAGGGGTTAACAACAAAGGATAGAACAAGGGCTGAGCGAGTTAGGATGGCAGCTGGTGCTGTCAGATTTTGATATTGTGTTGAGCACATGGGAGTGGGGAGTGCTGAATGGGGAGGGGATGAGCTGGAGTAGGGGCTGCAAACACTTAGGTCAATCAGATGCCAGTCCGTGACCCATTCTCACCACCCCCACCCCTATCCCCTCCAGCTTTACCAGCTTCCCCAACTTGCCCTGTCACTCCAGTTTACATTTGATTTTGAAACCATCACAGCGCAGGGGCAGTGCTGGACTTGTTCTTGAATCCACAGACTGTGAATTTCCACGGTTAGGGGTCTGGGAGGAGGGTAAGCTAGAGAAGAATGAAGGAGCGAGCCTCCTGCACCATTCTACACTTCATCCCGACTGACATGTATTCGCTCTCTGCCTGTCTGTGTTCCCTTTGCAACTTGATCTGACCTGAATGCTTCTAACTCTCTGGATTCCCTGTGTCTGAATTTAAAACATTGCATCCCCTCCACTTGTGCCTGCTGCTGGATGTTCCTCTAACCCAATCTCATTGATTCCTCATGTAATTCCCACAGACAAAAACCATAATTAATTCATAATGCCCTGTATTCCAGGAAGTATTTGCCACGTTTAAGTCGCCTCACTTTGTAATCTAGACTATAATCTACATTTTGGTGAATTAGCACTGGACTCCCTACAAAGCCAATAGGGAGTGTGGTGTTCACAGTAGGTCAGGACTGGTCTAGCCTCTTAGTCCCCATACCATTCAGCAACCCATGTGCACCTTTCCCACAGTGAGGTGTTACTGGAGCAGGAATGATTTTCAGATTCTCCATTCCTGTTTACAGATAGCTTGTGATTCCTTTTTCCTCCCTGACATCACCCACACGATATCTGCAATGCTCTTCTGTAACATCCTCCAGCCCCTACACCCCTCCTTGTCTCTGTCACCTCTGACCCATACACCCCTTTATCTCTGTCACCTCCTCCAGCCCCTACACACTCCCTATCTCTGCAAGCTCCATCAGGCCCTAAACCCCTCCTGGTCTCTCCAGCCCTTAGATCATTCCTGGTCTCTGTCACCTCTTCCAGCCCTTGCACCCCTTCCAGTCTCTTTCACCTCCTCCAGGCCCTACACCCCTCCCCATCACTGTAACCTCCAGCATCTACACCCGTCCCAATCTGTGTCACCTTCTCCAGCATCTACACCCCTTCCCTTTCTCTGTAATCTCCTCCGGCTCCGACACCCCCTCACTATCCCTGTCACCTCCTCCAGACCCTAAACTCCTCCTCGTCTCTGTCACCTGTTCCAGCCCCTGCACCCCCTGCCTATTTCTGTAACCTCCTCCAGACACTACATCCCTCCCTAACTCAGTTACCTCCTCCCAGCCCTTACATCCCTCTAAAACTCTGTCAGCTCCTCCAGTTGTAGTTAATGAGCAGATCAAGGTGATGGGATTAGGATCCATGTCCATAGATCCCTCAAAGTTGCCACCAAGTTGATAGGGTTGTTAAGATGTTGTATGGTGTGTTGGCCTTCGTTAGCGGGGGATTGACTTTAAGAGCTCTGAGGTTATGCTGCCACTCTATAGAGTCCTGGTTGGATCATACTTGGAATATTGTGTTCAGTTCTGGTGGTCTCATTTTAGGAAGGATGTGGAAGCTTTAGAGAGGGTACAGAGGAGATTTACCAGGATGCAGCCTGGACTGGAGGGCATGTCTTATGTAGAAAGGTTGAGAGAGCTAGGGCTTTTCTCATTGGAGCGAAGAAAGATGAGAGGTGACCTGATACAAAATGATGAGCAGCATAGATACAGTGAATAGTGAGACTCTTTTTCTCAGGGCAGAAATGTCTATCACAAGGGGGCACAATTTAAAAGTGATTGGAGGAAAGTATAGGGGAGATATCAGAGGTCAGTTCTTTACTCGGAGAGTGATGGATGCGTGGAATGCACTGCCGCAATGGTAGTAGAGTCAGATGTATTAAGGACTTTTAAGCAACTCTTGGATAGGCACATGGATGATAGTAAAATGAAAGGTATGTAGGTTGGTTTGATCTTGGAGGAAGATAAAAGGTCGGCACAAATCAAGGGCCTGTACTGTGCTGTACTGTTCTATGTTCAGTCCTTGTTTAATCCTGCAGACCTACCTTAGAATAAATGGTGCTAACTGCTTCCTCATCACATTCTGTTGAACATTTGATGAAGGTGGTGATTCTCTGCTGGAATCTCATGATCCGATGCTCAGTATTATAATTTAGATTTTGAACTAAAATAAAAGTTTTAAATCAATCAGTTTGGAGATGTTACAACTCAGGGTCAGAATTGAATCTGGTTGACATGGACAAGTTGGACCGAAAGGTCAATTTCTGTATTCTAAATGTGGCCTCACAAGGAGAAAAACATGGAAAGAAATACAGAAGAAGAAAAACAAAGAGAAAGAGTGAAATGGATAGTGGGAGAGAGAAGCAGGGAGAATAGAATAGAGAGGGAGGGACACAAAGGAAATAGAACGCAAAGATTTAGTAAAACTGAGGAAGATTTTGATAGAAGCCACAAGAGTGTGGAAGAGAGTAGCATGTGAAGAATTAAAGAGACAGAGAGGAAGATCGTGAAACTGAGAGGCAGGGATTGTCAAGAGTGGGAGAACAAAGTGGAAACAGGAAAAGACAAATCAAGAAAGTCCAAACAGGGCACAAAAGAGAGTGAATTTGAGAGAGATTGAATATATTAGGAGGCAAATTACAGGAGCGAGAGCCGAAGACACAAATTCAAAGAACAGTACTTTAATGGGATAGAGTGAGGGAAATGATGAATAAGTTAAAACAACATTTTAGAATCCTTTTGCAAAGATATTTATGTAGAATTATTAGTGTGATCTGATTGGAAATCATCTGGACCACACGAGGGGCCATCGTCTGAATAATGTATGAATTATGTTCTCAGGGCGACGTCTGGATGAATTGCAAGGCACAGCTGACAGATGCAGGGACTGCCATGGTCAATTACTTCTGCATGGTCGGAAACAGCAGCATTAGATGCTTGACGATAGTATGAAAACAAGAAGCTTGCACGCACCCCAGAGGGTACACCGCCCTGGCGGGGAATGGAGAGTGAGCATCTGTGCGGGAAATTCATCCCACACCTAGACTGGCTGCAAGAGCCCTTGCAAATCCTGCCTCCTGTTAACGCTCACCTCCGTGATCTGAGAGAGAGGGAGCAGAGGAGGGGTTGAGGTGTGAAGGTCAGAGCGAGGGAAGCAGAAGTGTGCTGGGGCTGAACTGCAAAACCTGTTCCCTCAGTCAAGCAGCTGGGGTTTGGCACTCCCAGGGTACCTCTGTATTGCCCTGTGCTATTGAGGATAGTAACTTGGGGCATGGATGTTAGTGAAGGTCATGGAGATGCCCACTGTAGTTGAATAGCCATGGAGGCAAAGGGCAGCTGTGTCCAAAAGACAGTAAAACAGCTGGGACGGCATAGGGTTTTGATTGCACCAGGGAAGAATGGCAATACCCGCCACAGACTGTCAGCCGTGTGGGCTTGCACAATGAATGGCCCCTTGGCATTCTTCAGTGCTGGCCTCAAACGTGCTTAACAGTGCCATTGCCCACTCCCAGCATGAAAACCTGTGACATGTTTGACAGACACTCCAAACCATTTCCATGGTTACCTGTGCGTCCTATAAACTCACAGCTCCATGACAAAGTACCTAGGGTGAATTACAAGTGAATGTTTGCCCAACCCCATCACAAACTACAACCAGCTTTCTGTTTTGTAAGGGGTGTGTGTGTGTGTTGGGGGAGGGGGGGTTCCGATATTAAAATAGGATTCCCTGTGTGAAACTATAGTTTCCACAGGGATTACCTCTTATAAGAAAGAAATGCAGATTAACACCAGATCTTTGGGAGCATCTGTCTTTACAGGGGTTCTCCAGCTACATGTCAGTATATACAGGGAGTCTCAGGGGAGTGTGTCTGATTCTATAAAGGGTCTTGGGGAGTCTTATCAGTATTTACAGGGATTTGCTTGTGCCAGTACTTATAGTCATAGAAGAGGTTCTCTCGAAAGAGTGTCAGTATTTACGGGGGTCGGAGGGTGGGGTGGAGAGTGTCAGTATTTACAGGAGTTGGTGGGGGGGGGGGGGTAGAGAGTCTCAGTATTCAAAGAAGTCTTCAGGTGGACTCTGTCAGTATTTACAGGGGGTACTTAATGGCTCCTCATATAACAAACCCATCATCCATAGGATCATTCTTGTAAACCTCCTCCAGACTCCCTCCAACACCAGCTCATCCACCCTTAAATTGGGGTACAGATCTCTCGCACAGAGTTTTTTCCTGTTGCTCAGAAGGGTAGGGGAAAAGAGGAAGAGAGCATTATTTTTGGAGACTTCATAGTGAGGGAAACAGATTGCAGATTCAGTGGGTAGGGGACACATTTATGATTGGTGTGTTGTCTCCCAGCTCCCAGGGTTTGTGATGTCTCACATCGTGTTTTTGCAATTCTTAAGGGGGAGGAGGAGTAGTCCCAAGTCATGGTCCACACATGCAACAACAACATAAGAAAGAAAAGGCATGTAGATAAAAGGCAGAAATTCAGTGAGCTAAAGTGACATCTTTGAAATCGATCAAACAGAGATGTTCACTCTATTCCAAATACAGTCTAACCAGAACCGTAGGTAGTCTCAGCAATACATCTTTGCTGTTGTATTCTAGCCCTCTTGAACACTGACATTGCATTTGCCTTCCTGACTGCCAACTGATGTTAACCTTGAGAGAATCCTGTACTAGGACCAAGTCCCTTTTAGTAGATTTCCAAAGTATTTCCCCATTTAGAAAATGGCTAATGTCTCGATTCTTCCTACCCAAGTGCAAAATCACACACTTTCCCACATTGTAGTCCATCTGCTGCTTCTTTGCCCACTCTCCCAGCCTGTCCAAGTCCTTCTGCAGCCACCCACTTCCTCAACACTACCTGTCCCTCCACCTGTCTGTGTCATCTGTACATTGTTCCTGCTCTCTGGCAGGGGGAAAGATAATTATCTTGAATTCCTAATTAGATTAATCAATGACTTTTATATTTATGATCCACCCCTAGTTCTCCCACACAAGTGGAAACATCATCACTACATCTGCCCTATCAAACTCCTTAAATAAAACAAAGTGCTGTGTAGGCTGGAAATCTGAAACATAGAATCCCTACAGTGCTGAAGTAAGCCATTTGGCTCAAGTCCACACTAACCCTCGGAAGAGCCTCCCACTCAGAACTATTCCGTACACCATCCCTGTAACCCCATATTTCCCATGGCTAATCCACCTAACCTGCACATCCCTGGACTTAATTTGCCAGTTTACCCTAACTTGCACATCTTTGAACTGTAGGAGGAAACTGGAGCACCTGAAGGAAACCCACAGAGACACAGGGGAGAATGTGCAAACTCCACACAGACACTCGAGGGGGGATATCAAACCCAGGTCCCTGGGTTTAAAAACAGAAATTGCTGGAAAAACTGAAGGAGGATCACTATAGAGTCATGCCACATGGAAACAGACCCTTTGGTCCAACCAGTTCATGCCAAACATAATCCCAAACTAAACTAGTCCCACCTGCCTGCGTTTGGCCCATATCCCTCCAAATATTTCCTATTCGTGTCCTGTTCCAAATGTCTTTTAAATGTTGTAACCGTACCCACACCCATCACTTAATCTGCTCTTTCTCCACAGATGTTGCCAGACATGCTGTGGTTCTACAGCAATGTCTGTATTTCACTATCAAATTTATGAATTTTAAACGACCTTGATCAGGTCACCACCTTCTCCCCCTTAGCTTTCTCTTTTTGAAAGAGACCTTTTCCACTGCCTCTATGTCATTTCTTATATACTGTATTGGGTATGGCAATAAAATGAGACACAGAAAGAAAATGATACACAGACCCAGAGAACCCAAATTTCACAAGAGCCTTTATTATTTTGGAGGTGACTTGATTTGTTACAGTATCACTCCACAATTCATCTACTCCAACTACAATTGCATCACAAATAAATGAGGGGCTTAAACATTTTGGGTGGTGGGGGAGTTCAGAAAGTGAGGAAGCCCCCACCCCGCTCCTGATATGGACATACGGGGGTGGAGCACAATCTTTGAACCCCTCAGTCCATTTTAAAAGAGCACCAGAACCAGCTAGTGCTAACAGAGCCCTTATTCCCTCCCTCACCCCACTGTTAGGGTGGCCAACTCCTGCCTGACAATATTCCTGGAGATTGCATCACATGACCTCCTTGCCCCATTCCTCCCCTCCTGGTATGGGTCACCCAACACATCCATTCACCGATTGGACAGCAGTTCAGCATTGTCACTATGTTTTTATTGAGTTCCTGCCCATTTTGACTGAATTATAATTCTTGGGGATGTAGGGGGAAGAAACATTGCCTCTTTAGGGAAGGGTTGTTCAGTTCAGAGACTCTTTCATGGGAAGGGTCTCTCCCCATTAGGAGTTTTACAAGAATGCAAAGTGCCCTTATTAAAGCATAGAAGCTCCTGAGGTGTTCCTTGAAAGAATCAAAGTCTTTTCTCATCTAGAAACTTGATTGAATGGCCCGAGGAATAGCAGAAGTAGATTAATTTTGATAAATGTGAGGCATTGTGTTTTCATCGGGCAAATCAGGACAGGGCTTATACACTTAATAGTAAGGTCATGGGGAATGTTGCCAAAGAAAGAGACCTTGAAATGCAGGTTCATAGTTCTTTGAAATTAGAATCGCTGGTAGATAGGATAGTGAAGGAGGTGTTGGGTACGCTTGCCTTTATTGGTCAGTGTAGATGTTGAGAGGTCATGTTGAAGCTGTACGGGACATTGATTAAGCCACTTTTGGAACACTGTGCTCAATTCTGGTCTCCCTACTATAGGAAAGATGTTGTCAAACTTGAAAGGGTTCAGAAAAGACTTACAAAGATGTTGCCGGGGTTGGAGGAATTGAGGTATAGGGAGAGGTTGAACAGGCTGGGGCTATTTTCCTTGGAGCATCAGAGGTTGAGGAGTGACCTTATAAAAGGTTTATAAAAATCATGAGGGGTATGGATACAGTGAATAGTCAAGGTCTTTTCTATACGGGAGGAGAGTCCAAAGCTAGAGGGCATAGGTTTAAGGTGACAGGAGTAAGATTTAAGAAGGACCTAACTTTTTCACACAGAGGGTGGTGCATGTATGGAATGAGCTGCCAGAGTAAGTGCTGAAGGCTGGTACAATTACAACATTTAAAAGGCATCTGGATGGGGACATGATTGGAAGGGTTTAAGGAATAGAATTCTGGACAAATGTTGGCAAATGGGACGAGATGAATTTAGGATATCTGGTCAGCATGGACCAGTTAGACTAAAGGGTCTGTTTCATGCTCTCCATCTCTTATGACTCTTTAGAGAAGGGTCCTTCACTTGAAAGATTGTTTCCTGGGAAGAAAGGGGGTTGCTCCCATGAGGAATGCTTTGGTCTGTACTCAATTGTGTTTTATAAAAATGAAAAGTCACCTTATTAAACCATAGAAGCTATTGAGGCTATTCTTGGAAAGTGTTTCTCCTCATCTAGAATCGGTGGGGGCGAGGGTTCATAATTTCAGAATGAGGGTTCTCCCTTGGAAGACAAAAAGGAATTTCTTTCCTCAGAGGGTCATGGCATTTCCACCTGCGGAGTGTGGCAGGGGCTGGATCACTGAATATACTTAAAGCTCGAGTTAAGACAGATTTCTGATTGATGCAGCAGGCAAGGGTGCAGAGAAGAAATCAAGGCTAGGACCAGATCTGATCAAAGGTCAAACAAGGCTCGAGGGGCCAAATAGCTCACTCCAGTTTCTTACGTAAAGGAAACTTTCTGTTATTATTTTTACACACCATTTTGGCCGATAGCTTTCCTTTAGCCTATAATCTTTTACTCGAGAATTGTGGAAGGATTTACCTCTTCACCAGTTGGTCACTAAACAATTAAAATAAACCCACGCAATTATTCAGTTGTCAAAGCAAACACCTCTCAAAATGAGGCAAAGGTATCATTGAGTAGTTTGGCAGATGAAGGCTGAATGACCCAAGAGAAAGAAAGTTGGTCACACAAAATTATGTCTTATTGATTGCTGGAAAGCTCTGTCAAATCCACAAAGAACTTTTCCCCTCAAAGTATTCCCAAACCTCCAACCCTTACCCAGGAAAAACAGTGCGCTCTATCCAGACTTGACAAGCAGATTGTATCACAATGCCAGATGAGTTAAGGGCACTTGAGGCAGTGGTCTCTGCATCTCCACACTGTTGGATTGCCAGTGCCGCACTGTTGGAGTGCCAGCGACAAGGGAGCGTAGCATTGTTGGAGTGCCAGTGACAAGGAAAAGGGCACTGTCAGAGGGTCAATGCTGAGGGAGCACTGCACTGTTGTAGTGCCAATGATGAGGGTCCGGACATTGTCAGAGGTTCAGTGCTGAGGGAGCAGGCACCATAGGAGGGTCAGCACTAAGGGAGTGGGCACTGTCAGAGTCAGTGCTGACGGAACACCAATAAACTATGGCTCCACCCACCATCTCGAGTGGCCATAAAATATCCTTGAGGAAGACTATGGGAAAGGACTTCTCTGTAGTGTCTGATATTAATGCTTCAACAAACATCAAATCCAACACAAGTCTCCATTGTTACATGGGAGCTTGCTGCGTGTAATTTGGTTGCTTTTTCTACAGTGATTACACAGACTTCATTGACTGGGACATCCTGAGGTGGCAAAAAAGTACTATAAAAATGCAAGTCTTTGAGATATTCCTCTCTTAAAAAGTCCTTGGGAGGAGGCCTGAGCTGGCTGAACTTGGACCTACTTCTGGCTCCATCGCACGTAAGCCTCTGACAGATCCAACAGCACGATGGAATCGCACGACAAGACAAGGGGCAAGGATGTGGCACTGCTATGGTTGGCGGGGAGGCATGGGGGTGCACTGCTGCTCCTGCCTGGACGCCTCTGGCAGGCTGGGGTCCTGACGGTGGAAGCCCAGGCCCCCTGGACCGGCCAGAGAGTGCCAGATCGGGTGGAGGAGGGGAGTTCTGGGCTGTCCTGCATGACCAAAGTGAGACACTGCAGGTTTTGGGAGCGGTCAGACAGTCCTCCTGGGTCACCATAAGAAGCGACCCCTTCTGCTGGACCTTCCCGGAGCTCAGGCCTCTCCTCCCAGCTCCCGGATGACGATGAGGTACCCGCTTGATCCTGGGGGCCACTGTCACTGAACGATTGTCTTCGGGACGAGGAAGGAGAAAGCGACTCCCACGAGGAACTGGTCTCCGATGACCCGGTCCGAAACTGCTGGGGGTGAAAGGAAAACCACATTTTATGCTGGGCAAAAGTCAATTTGGTAAAAGACAATGGCAATTACCCGTCAGTCCTGTGGGCTCCCTTCCACTCAATTTCACAAGATGCAGGCTAACTGTTTCCCATCCCTAATGACCTCTTGAACCCCTCTGACAGAGTAATGAAAAAGGATCAGTTTAGAGAAAGAGTCACTGGACCCGAAATGATTTCTCTCCATAGATGCTGCCAGACCTGCTGAGCTTTACCAGCAATTCTAATTTACCGCATCTGCAGTGGTTTCAGTTTTTATCTAGTGAAGGAGGCATTTGGTATGTTTGACTATATTGGTCATTGCACTGAGTATAAGAGTTGGGATGCCATGTTGCAGCTGTGCAGGATATTGGTTAGGCCACTTTTGGAATACTGTGTTCAGTTCTGGTCTTCCTGCTATAGGAAGGATGTTGTGAAACTTGAAAGGGTGCAGAAAAGATTTACAAGGATGTTGCTGGGGTTGGAGTGTTTGAGCTATAGGGAGAGGCTGAACAGGCTGGAGCTATTTTCCCTGGAGTATCAGAGGCTGATAGATGGCCTTATAGAGGTTTATAAAATCATGAGGGGCATGGATAGAGTGAATAGACAAGGTATTTTTCCCCAGTGTGGGGGAGTCCAGAACCAAAGGGCATAGGTTTAAGTTGAGAGGGGAAAGATTTAAAAAGGACCGAAAGGGAAACGTTTTCACGCAGAAGGTGGTGAGTGTATGGAATGAGCTGCCAAAGGAGACATGGAGGCTGATACAATTACAACATTTAAAAGGCAACTCAATGGATATATGAATAGGAAGGTTTAGAGGGCTATGAGCCAAATGCTGGCAAATGGGACTAGATTAATTTAGGATGTCTGGTTGGCACGGACAAGTTGCAAAGGGTCCGTTTCTATGTTGTACATCTGTATGACCACATTTTTAAAAAAAAATTCATTCATGGGTTTTTAGACCATTATTTATTTCCCATCCCCAGTTGCCTCTTGTACAAAGAGGATTGGTTAGCCAATCTTTTGTTTTTAAAACGTCTGTTGGGTCAACATTTATGGCCGGAAAGCTGTGCTGAATGGCCTCCTCTGCTATGGTTACTGGGGCCCTGACCCATCAGGGTTATGTACCTTTCTTGCATTGCATCCACTTCCTGTAGGCCCAGAGCCTTCAGTGCCTGGCGTTGCCATGGTGACATGAGGGAACCAAACCTTCAGCATCATTTCCACTTGAAGCAGTGTGCCTAAGTAACGCTCCCTTTTTATATGAAGTTGGGGGGGGGAGGCAAGAGAGAATGAAAATTGCATGAGTAACATATTTTGCAGCACACAAAAATGAGTAAATGCCTGCATTTATACAAGGCTAGACTCGCTCTTGATATCAAGGCCTGGTGCTCACCAGAAGCTTATAAGATGGACCCGATTTCATTGTAAACTGCCTGCCATTGACTACAAACAACCAATGCTGCACACAGCGTCAAACTGCGACTGGGATCTCTGCTTGCCTCCTGTTTCCTCGCTTTCAGATACCCAAACTGACAAATACTATGAATTTGAACTTCTCATTTTCAAATCCACCTCTTATAGAATCCCTACAGTGTGGAAGCAGGTCATTTGGTCCATCAAATCCACACTGACCCTCTGAAGAGCATTCCAAATACCCATACCCTATTCCCTGTAACCCTACATTTGCCATGGCTACCTAGCCTGCATATCCCTGGGCAAGTTGGCATGGCCAATCCACCCTAAACTGCACATCTTCGGACCAGCACTGACTCTCCTCTACCTCTGATTTCCAGACCTTCTTCAATCACTAAGATCATAATTTCTTTGATTCTGTATTGCCTCTCTTTACATCCCACACTCGTAGGCCCCACCATCTCCCTGCAGCCCCATTTCAAACTCTGACCTTGCTATTGGCTAACATTTTGCCCAAACTCATCCTCTTTCTCCCCCCCATCCCCAACTCCTAATCTGTTACCCTTCCCTCCTCCTCCCACTTAGTTGGTGTCCACTTCCTCCATGCCTCAGTGAAGCGCCTTGCAGACATTTTAAACAGAAATGTGGATTCAGGACAGTGGAAGTGACAATGTGGCACTCCTTCAGCACTGACCCTCTGACAGTGCCCGCTCCCTCAGCATTGGCCCTCCGACAGTGGCCACTCCCTCATTACCAGGGAGGGAATTGGTCCTCAAGGCCATAAAGCCATGCTGTGTAGAAGGAAGACAGCAGCCATCTGTCCTGGCACCTACCCCATTCCTGGCTTCTGCAGAACACCTATGATCCTCTGGATCCGGTCCATAGCAACGCTCTGCTGAAAACTGGTGAGACCTGAAAAGATGAACAGGACCATTTCCTGAGTTCAAATCCTGGCATTGCCATTCGAGAAATGAAAGATAAAAAAGATATGTTTACACTAAACAGGCCATTCGACCAAACTGATGCATACTGGTGTTACTGACCCTCATTTATACATTTAATTGTAGGGCCCAGGGGAGTGTTGCTGAACAAAACTTCGGGGTGCAAGTTCATAGTTCCTTGAAAGTCAACTCTCAGGATTAAGCATTCCAATGTTATTTTGCCTTTATTGGTCAGTGCATTGAGTATAAGAGTCAGAAGGTCATGTTGCAGCTGTGCAGGACAATGGTTCAGCCACTTTTGGAATACTGTATTTGATTGGTCTGGTCTCCCTGCTATCAGCAATATGTTGTCAAACTTGAAAGGGTTCAGAAGAGATTTACAAGGATGTTGCCAGGGTTGGAGGGTTTGAGTTATATGGAGTTGGGGGGGGGGGGGGGCAATTTTTCTTGGAGGCTGAGGGGTGACCTTTTATAGGGGTTTATAAAATCATGAGGGACACAGGTGGGGTGAAGAGCCAAGGTCCTTTCCCAAGGTAGGGGAGTCCAAAACTAGAGGGCATAAGTTTAAGGTGAGAGGGGAAAGATTTAAAAGGGACCCGAAGGGGGGATCTTTTCCGAGGCGGTGGTGTGTGTATGGAATGAGCTGCCAGAGGAAATGGTGTAGACTGGTACAATGACAATATTTAAAAGGCATCTGGCTGGCTATATGAATAGAAATTTTTCAGAGGGATATGGGCTAAATGCTGGCAAATGGGACTAGATTAATTTAGGATATCTGGTTGGCATGGACGAGTTGGGCCATAGGGTCCGTGTCTGTGCTCTACATGTCTTTGGTTTTTTTCTTTTCCTGACCGGTCACAAAGCTCACACACACACCTTCAGAGAGAATCATTTCAATCTCACTCTTACCTTTGTTGTACCGTCCGGTCTTTAGTCCATCAAGAAGGATAGTCAGTGGCCGGATAAACACCTGGAGTTCCTTACACTGGACATAACATCCACCAAAACAAAAACAAACAGGAGATATCAAAATCAATCTATAGAATTAAAACAGAGAAATGACACTGCTCTGCAAGGAGGGAGCCTGATGAACCTGACGGGCCAAATGGCCTCCACCTGTGCTGCAATTTGGCTACAATGAAAACAGACCACTCAGTCCATCTATCCACGCTGACATTTTCTGCTCCACTGCAACGTCCAACCACCCTCCCATCCATCGATATATCCTTTTCTCCCCTGTGTGTTTATCCAACTTCCCCACTTTAACTCTATTGGCCTCAACAATGACACATGAGAGTGAGTCCCCTATTTCCCCCCCCCCCCAAGCAGGAGTGAGTCCCCCATTCTCCCACTCCCCGCAGGAACGAGTCCCCCATCCTCTCACCCCCCACTCCCCGCAGGAGCAAATTCCCCATTTACCCCTTCAGCAAGTGTTGCGGGGAAGATACATTTCAAACCCTCTGTAGTTCCAAATTTAATTCCAGTGATACTGGGTCAGCAGTATTGAAGGAATCACATGATTTGTTAGCTCTGGTCTCAAATGTACATGTCCCTCCTTCTGCCCTAAGCCTGCAATCTTCAGCATATCCAAAACTCTGGGGTTTTGTATACTCATTCACGCGGTGTCTCCTTAACCAACACTTTCTTGCAATGATGACCTACACTGGCTCCCAGTCTGGTCAGATGTAAAACTGTTGTCTTTTGACAACGTCTCCATCAGTCCAAACCTCAGAGACCTCCTTCCCTCTCCATTCCAACCTCTTCTGCGTTCCCTTTCTCCAAGGGCTTCCCGAAATCAATTGGAGGAGGATAGGACTGGAGCCAATCTTTATGCACACACTTATGTTTACTTACACAGGTCGCTGTTCCATATGTACGCCTCCTGACTGGATATATTTCAATCAATGCCTATTTGGATACTTTACGTCAGACCTCTGGAGCAGGTGGGTGTTCTGATACAAAGGTAGGAACACTACCACTGGTACCCTTAGCTTCTTTTTTTACTGTTAATTTGTGGGAAGTGGGCATCGCTAGCTGGGCCCAGTATTTATTACCTGTCCCTAATTGCCCCTTGAGATGGTGGTAGTGAGCTGCCTTCTGGAACTGCTGCAGTCCAAATGCTGTGGGTTGACCCACAGTGCCTTTAGGGAGGGAATTCCATGTTTTTTTTCCTGTGAAGGAAAGGCTGATATATTTCCATGTCAGAGGGGAATTTGAAGGGGAATGTGTTCCCATGTACCTGCGGAACTGCAGTTTCAGTCGCTGTCTATTTATCAGGATGGGAGTGAATTCTTAATATTTTGAACACAATTAATAGCCAACCCCCACAAAACCAGAGGATGGATTAAATCAACAAAGTGAGGAATAGAGAATTCCAAACCTTCTGCGCAAAAAGTAGGTCTCCTCTTGTCTTGACTCGAGGCATCTTTTCACTCAGGGTAGTCCCCTGCTGCTTGGACACATCCCATTCCCTTCTCCGCTTCAGAGCCCTGCTTAGGAACTTCTGGGGGTACTGACTAACACCATCGAGGGAGAGCTTCCATGCTCGGTCCAGACTAGCGCTACCCGGCAGAGACGGGCACGGCCACACAGGGGCCGAGGCAAAATAGATATTCTCCCGTGGCTTCTTGAGGTGGGAGGCCGACATGGGGTGAGGGATGAAGGCTTGAGGCCCGGGCGAGGTTACCTTGCTGGCAGAGGCCGTGCCCACGCCAACAAAGGCAGACTGATCATGGAGAGGGAACCCCATTGGCCTGGCCCTGCAGGGGGCAACATCCTTGGAGGCTCTGTCAGAGTCACTGTCGGAAAGGAAGACGTCGCAGTCCCCGTCTTCCTCGCTGCTGAACCCCTCAATGGATTCTCGAGAAGCTTTACTTCCGGTTGAATCCATTCTCTGGAACAGAAACAGATGAAAATGTCGTCACAGGTAGACAGGGCAGTGAAGGCACCATTTGGTATGCTTGCCTACATTGGTCAGTGCATTGAATATAAGTGTTGGTAGGCATGTTGCAGTCATACAGGACATTGGTTTGGTCACTTTTGGAATACTGCGTTCAGTTCTGGTTTTCCTGCTGTAGGAAGGATGTTGTGAAACTTGAAAGGGTTCAGAAAAGATTTACAAGGATGTTGGAGGATTTGTGCTATGGACCCTTTGGTCCAACCAGTGCCTTCAGACCCTAATCCCAAACTAAACTAGTCCCATCTAACTCCTCCTGGCCCGCATCCCTACAAACCTTTCCTATTCATGAACTTATCCAAACGTAACTTTACCCACATCCACCACTTCCTCAGGAAGATCATTCCACAGCAAACGACCCTCTGTGTATAAAAAGAATACAGCCCTCGTGTCTTTAAATCTTTCTCCTCTCACCTTAAAAATGTGTCCCCTAGTCTTGAAATCCCCCATCCTTGGGAAAAGACACCTATCATTCCTTGGAGTGCAGGTTCAGAGCTCCTTGAAAGTGGAGTCACAGAACGCAGTATTCCAAAAGTGACCAAACCAATGTCCTGTATGACTGCAAGATAGTAAAGGTGGCATTTGGTATACTTTCCTTTATTGGTCAGAGTATTGAGTATAGGAATTGGGAGGTCATGTTGCAGCTGTACAGGACATTGGTTAGGCCACTTTTGGAATGATGTTGTGAAACTTGAAAAGGTTCAGAAAATATTTCCAAGGATGTTGCCAGGGTTGGAGGATTTGAGCAATAGGGAGAGGTTGAATAGGCTAGGGCTGCTTTCCCTGGAACGAAGGCTGAGGGGTGACCTTATAAAATCACGGGCATGGATAGGATAAATAAACAAAGTATTTTCAGAACTAGAGGGCATAGGTTTAGAGTGAGAGGGGAAAGATATAAAAGAGACCTAAGGGGCAATATTTTCATGCTGAGGGTGGTGCTTGTATGGAATAAGCTGCCAGAGGAAATGGTAGAGGCTGGTACAATTATAACTTTTAAAAGGCACCTGGATAGGTACATGAATAAGAAGGGTTTAGAGGGACACATGTAAATGGGACTAGATGAATTTAGGATATCTGTTTGGCATGGACAAATTGGGTCGAAGGGTCTGTTTCCATGCTATACATCTCTATGACTCTATGGTAGAGTCATTAAAAAGTCATTTGCACAGGTTCATGGATAGGGAAATGGGCCAAACACTGGCAAATGGGACTAGTTTGGTTGAGGAACCCTGGCTGGCATGGATGAGTTGGGCTGAAGAGTCTAGTTCCATGCTGTGTGACTCAAGGTTTTAGAGCCACAATCCTTTGTGTAATTTTTAACCCAACAATAATGGAAATGGGGAAACCCATCAGAAATTTACTCCTCGGCTCCACCTGATGGCCAGAACCTGCAACTGTGCTGTCATTTGATTGTTCTAGAATAAGTTTACAGAGGAAGTTAAAAATCACAACACTAAGTTATAGTCCAACAGGTTTAATTGGAAGCACTAGCTTTCAGAGCGCTGCTCCTTCATCAGGTGATTGTGGAGTAGAAGATTGTAAAACACAGAATTTATAGCAAAAGTTTATAGTGTGATGTAACTGAAATTATACATTGGAAAATACCTTGATTGTTTGTTAAGTCTCTCATCTGTTAGAATGACCATGTTAATTTCACTTCTTTCATAATGTAAGTCACAAAATATTTAAAAGTTACATTCTCAAGTGAAATGGGACTAGTTTTGTTGAGGAACACTGGCTAGCATGGCTGAAGTTGAACTGTACTTGTAAAGTTACACTGTACTTTGCTCAAAAACTGCATAAATCCATGTAAGATTCTGTTAATTCATTTTTTAGATTAGAATCAGTTTCAGTGTTATGGCACAGACAGCAGCACAGAGGGGTGCTAATACCTAATACATTGTCTGGGCTGACACCAATTGTTAAAGTTCACTTGAGAATGTTACTTTTCAAAAAAAAAACGTTTTGTGAAAGAAGTGAAACTAACATGGTTATTCTAACAGATGAGAGACTCAACAAACAATCAAGATATTTTTCAATGTATAATTTCAGTTACATCACACTGTAAACTTTTGCTATAAATTCTGTGTCTTACAATTATGTAGTCCACAATACCTGATGAAGGAGCAGCGCTCTGAAAGCTAGTGCTTCCAATTAAACCTGTTGGACTATAACCTGGTGTTGTGTGATTTTTAACTTTGTACACCCCACTCCAACACCGGCATCTCCAAATCATGACTACCATTTACAGAGGAACCATGATTATCCGGCATCCGCTTAATTGAATTTTGGATTATCTGAACAAGATTGATTAACCAAACAAAATACTCCCTGCCCGTGTCCTTTGGATAATCGAGGTACCTCTCTACATGGGCTATTTTCAGGTCACATTTTTTCAGCAAGAAAATCAAGCACAGCACTTCAGCATGCTGGGAAGCGCCTAAGAGTCATAGAGATGTACAGCATGGAAACAGACCCTTCGGTCCAACCCGTTCATGCTGACCAGATATCTCAACCCAATCTAGTCCCACCTGCCAGCACCCGGTCTCCTTCCTATCGGAAAGACATTGTGAAACATGAAAGGGTTCAGAATATATTTACAAGAATGTTGCCAGGGTCAGAGGATTTGATCTATAAGGTGAGGCTGAACAGGCTAGGGCTGTTTTCCCTGGAGTGTTGGAGGCTGAGGGGTGACCTTATAGAGGTTTACAAAATTATAAGGGGCATGGATAGGATAAATAGACAAAGTCTTTTCCCAGCTAGAGGGCATATGTTTAGGGTGAGAGGGGAAAGATATAAAAAAGACCCAAGGGGCAACTTTTTCACACAGAGGGTGGTACGTGTTTGGAATGAGCTTCCAGAGGAAGCGGTGGAGGCTGGTACAATTGGAACATTTAAAAGGCATTTGGATGGGTATATGAATAGGAAGGGTTTGGCTCACGGCCAAAGTAGTACTGTATCAGGAGTTTAGTAACTGTTGTAACATCAGAAACAATGCTAAGATTCTGTGAAAGGTAGAGACCAATTCTTGCATAGAAAGCTCCCATGAACAGCAATCTGTTAGCAACTAGACAACATGCCTTTGAAGTGATGCTGGGCACATGCACAGGGACAGCCATTCAGCCCCTTGAGCTATTCTATCCAACCGGGAAGAATTAAAGCAATGATTTTGAAGTGTGTGTGTTTTTGTGTGGGGGGGTGAGACTTCAGAACTAAGTGGGGGATGGGCAGCAGCCACCAATATGCCAGTCATGGAGATGTACAGCCGGGAACAGACCCTTCGGTCCAACCCGTCCATACTGACCAGATATCCCAACCCAATCCAGTCCCACCTGCCAGCACCTGGCCCATATCCCTCTAAACCCTTCCTATTCATGTCTCTATCCAAATGCCATTTAAATGTTGCAAATGTACCAGCCTCAACCACTTCCTCTGGCAGCTCATGCCATACACGTACCACTCCTCTCTGCATGGAAAAAGTTGCCCCTTAGGTCTCTTTTATATCTTTTCCCTCTCACCCTAAACCTATGCCCTCTAGTTCTGGACTCCCCCACCCCCGGGAAAAGACTTTGCCTATTTATCCTTTCCATGCCTCTCATTAATAAGTCTGATTGTGAATTCAGGAGAAATATTTTTACTCAGTATTGTGGTCTTCCAGAGGTAATAAAAGTCAGGACAAATATCAACAGCTTTCCAGTCACTGATTATATTGAGGGATGTGGGGATAATACAGGAGTATGTGGTTGAGGTGGAGTGAGCAGCCATATCCTAGAACAATGCTACAGTTTTATTGGGCCGAATGGCCTCTTCCTATGCAAGTCCCACTGGCTGACCAAGTGATTGGACAAGGTCAGATGTCACATGACACCAGGTCCCAACAAGTTTATTTGAATTCACAGGCTTTCAGGTGACTTCACCTGTCAAAGGGGCAGCGCTCCAAAAGCTTGTGATTTCAAATAAACATATGGAATATAACCAGGTGTTGTGTGACTTCTGACCTTATCCACTCCAGTCCAACACCACCTCCACCTCACAACTGACTGGAGACAGGGGCTCATAAGTATAGAGGCTGGGAGGTCATGTTGCAACTATACAGGACATTGTTTAAGCCACCTTTGGGTTACTGCGTTCAATTCTGGACTCCCTGTTGTGAATGTTGGAAGGGTTCAGGTTTAAGCTATAGAGAGGCTGAGGGTGACCTTATAGAGGTTTATAAAATCATGAGTGGCTCGGATAGGGTGAATAGACAAGGTCTTTCTCCCCAGAGTAGGGGAGTCCAAATCTACAGGGTATAAGTTTATGGTGAGAGGGTAAAGATTTAAAAGGGACCGAAGGGGCAGCTTTTTCATGCAGAGAGTGGTACATGTATGGCATGAGCTGCCAGAGGAAGTGGTGGAGGCTGGTACAGTTACAACATTTAAAAGGCTTCTGGATGGGAACATGAATGGGAAGGGTTTAGAGTGACATGTGCCAAATACTGGCAAATGGAACTCGATCAATTTAGGATATCTGATCGGCACGGACAAGTTGGGCCGAAGGGTCTGTTTCTATGCCGTACATCTTTATGACTCTAAATGGGATTAGATTAATTTTAGGATATCAGGATGGCATGGACAAGTTGGACCGAAGGGTCTGTTTCCGCGTTGTACATCTCTCTGACTCTATCAGTCTTTATCTGTCTATGGACGAAGGAGATTCTGTAGGCGTGGCTATTTAAATAACAGAGGGAGGGGACAGATTTGTTTAAATCGTCCTTAAATTTGTCTCACGGATAAAGGCTGGGTCGTGGATACAAGACCTCTCTCCTGCCTCTGTCTTAGAGAAGGAAAGCAGGTCAGTCTGGCGACATCTCTGTTCTTAGGAGGCACTGGGTGTGAAAACCGGGTAGAATCTCTTTGTTAAGAGAGAGAGAGAGAGACCCATGACACTGAAAAAGGCGGAGCTGTGTCTCTAGCATCTGAAATTTCGGCGAGAGAGAGGGGGAGGAGGGAATGGGAAACAATAAGTCTACACCAGACACTGAAATAAACGAGGAATCTTCACCCTTTTCAAATTCTGGCAACACAAAGATTTTTTTTAAATCTCCGAGGAAAGAGGGGATCCCAAACACTTCTACAGAACAATAGAGAGATCTGATGCCTTTGTGGTGAAGCAGGAATGGGATCGACCCCTTTTTTTTAAAAAAAAAGACGAATCAAACTGTTCGAAATCTTCACAATCCATTCCCAAACTATATTTTAAAATTCCAGCAAAACCGACAACTGTAACAACGTCGGAAACAGCAACGTCTAAACAAACCCCCCCCCCCACACACAAAAAAACAAATGTTTTTGTCTCAAAATATATAAACACCGGTCCACGGGGTTAAACAAAAGATTAGAACAAAAGTTAAAAGATATTGATTGGAAACATCAAATTATCTGGACTGGCAAACTCATAAACAAAGGAATTGAGTCCCCATTTGTTTCTCAAAAGAAAGCTGTGGGATTAAACAGGTTGTAAATTGGGCAGGAGGTTTATGAGTGTAGGTTTGTGTATTTTTTTTTGTTGGTTTTATTTACCTGATTTCAGTTGCTGTGTGTTTCTTTACCCCCTGTCTCTGAGGCTATCCCACTCCTTTAGCTTGGCTCCTCCGCTCGCTGTCTGATCCTGGGGAAACTGACCAATGTTACCACACACGTGTATGGCTGCATGTAGCAATTCGACCAGAGCACGTGGATCCCCCCTGTGCCCTGCCAGAGGCCGTCTGATTGGCTGCTGCCTGATTGGCTGCTGCGAATCCAGCCAATCAGACAGGCTGCTTGGAGGCAGCAGACACCACCCCTTTCTTCACCCCTCCCCCGCTCCCGAGGGAGGGGAGACCTGTATCTGTCTATGTCTGTATCTGTACATGTGTGCAGCCTATTCAGCGTGTTGCAGGGTTCGAGGGTGAATTGCCTCGGAGTTTTTCTTTCACTAGAGCGTGGGAGGTTGATGGGTGACCTTATAGAGGTTTATGAAATCATGAGGGGCGTGGATAAGGTGAATGAGTTGAATTAGAGTCATAGAGATGTACAACACGGAAATAGACTCTTCAGTCCAACCTGTCCATGCCGACCAGATATCCCAAGCCTATCTAGTCCCACATGCCAGCACCCGGCCCATTTCCCTCCAAACCCTTCCTATTCATATACCATTGAAATGCATTTTAAATGTTGCAATTGTACCAGCCTCCATCACTTCCTCTGGCAGCTCATTCCATACCTCTACCACCCTCTGAGTGAAAAAGTTTACTTTAGGTCTTTTTTATATCTCTCACCCTAAACCTATGCCCTCTAGTTCCAGACTCCCCCACTCCAGGGAAAAGACTTTGTCTATTTATCCTATGCATGCTCTTCATAATTTTGTAAGCCTCTATAAGGTCACCCCTCAGCCTCCGACGCTCCAGGGAAAACAGCCTCAGCCTGTTCAGCCTCTTCCCATAGCTCAAATCCTCCAACCCTGGCAACATCCTTGTAAATCTTTTCTGAACCCTTTCAAGTTTCACAACATCTTTCCGATAGGAAGGAGACCAGAATTGCACACAATATTCCAACAGTGGCCTAACCAAAGTCCTGTACTGCCGCAGCATGACCTCTCAACTCCTGTACTCAATACTCTGACCAATAAAGGAAAGCATACCAAACGCCGCCTTCACCATCCTATCTACCTGTGACTCCACTTTCAAGGAGCTATGAACCTGCACTCCAAGGTGTCTTTGTTCAGCAACACTCTCTAGGACCTTACCATTAAGTATATAAGTCCTGCTAAGATTTGCTTTCCCAAAATGTAGCACCTTCCATTTATCTGAATTAAACTCCATCTGCCACTTCTCAGTCCATTGGTCCAGATCCTATTGTAATCTGAGGTAACCCTCTTCGCTGTCCACTACACCTCCAATTTTGGTGTCATCTGCAAACTTACTAACTGTACCTCTTATGCTCACATCCAAATAATTTGTGTAAATGACAAAAAGTAGAGGACCCAGCACTGATCCTTGTGGCACTCCCCTGGTCACAGGCCTCCAGTCTGAAAAACAACGCTCCACCACCACCCTCTGTCTTCTACCTTTGAGCCAGTTCTGTATCCAAATGGCTAGTTCTCCCTGTATTCTGTGAGATCTAACCTTGCTTCTCCCATGGGGAACCTCGTCAAACACCTTACTGAAGTCCATATCGATCACATCTACCGCTCTGCCCTCATCAATCCTCTTTGTTACTTCTTCAAAAGACCCAATCAAGTTTGTGAGACATGATTTCCCACGCACAAAGCCATGTTGACTATCCCAAATCAGTCCTTGCCTTTCCAAATACATGTACATCCTGTCCCTCAGGATTCCCTCCAACAACTTGCCCACCACCGAGGTCAGGCTCACTAGCTTGTCCTTACTACCCTTCTTAAACAGTGGCACCATGTTTGCCAACCTCCAGTCTTCCGGCACCTCACCTGTGACTATCGATGATACAAATATCTCAGCAAGAGGCCCAGCAATCACTTCTCTAGCTTCCCACAGAGTTCTCGGGTACACCTGATCAGGTCCTGGGGATTTATCCACCTTTATGTGTTTCAAGACATCCAGCACTTCCTCATAGGGTGTACAGCACAGAAACAGACACTTTGGTCCAACTCGTCCATTCATCTGGTGCCATTTAGACGGAGGTGGGTACTGCAGACGCTGGAGATTAGAGTCAAGATTAGAGTGGTGCTGGAAAAACACAGCAGGTCAGGCAGTATCCAAGGAGCAGGAAAATCGACGTTTTGGACCGGAGCCCTTCATCAGGAATGAGGCTGGCAACCCAGGGGGTGGAGAGATAATTGGGAGGGGTGGGGCTGGGGGAGAAGGTAGCTGAGAGTGCAATAGGTTGATGGAGGTGGGGGTAAAGGTGATAGGTCGGAGAGGAGGGTGGAGCGGATAGGTGGGAAGGAAGATTGACAAGTGGGACAGGTCATGATGGTGCTGAGCTGAAAGGTTGGAACTGGGGTAAGGTAGGGGGAGGGGAAATGAAGAAACTGGTGAAGTCCACATTGATGCCATGGGGTTGAATGGTTCCGAGGTGGAAGATGAGGCATCCCATTTAGAGTCATACAGCACAGAAACAGACCCTTCAGTCCAACTCATCCATGCTGGCCAGATATCCAAAATTAATAGAGTCATAGTCATTGAGATGCACAGCACAGAAACAGACCATTCAGTCCAACCAAGCCCACACTGAACATAATCCCAGACTAAACTAGTCCCATCTGCCTGCTCCTGGCCCATATCCCTCCAAACCTTTCCTGTTCATGTACTTATCCAAATGTCTTTTAAATGTTGTCACTGTACCCACATTCACCACTTCCTCAGGAAGTTCGTTCTACACATGAACCATTCTGTGTTTAAAAAAATGCCCCTCGTGCCTTTTTAAATCTCTCACCTTCACCTTAAAAGTATGCCCCCTCGTTGTGAACTCCCCCATCCTAGGGAAGAGAAAACGACCATCAACTCTCTCTATACCCCTCGTTATTTTATACGCTCCTATAAGGTCACCTCGCAACCTCCTACACCCCAGTGAAAAGATAGGCTGAGTCTTTTTTCACTGGAGCATAGAAGGTTGTGGGGTGACCTTATGGAAGTTTATAAAATCATGAGGGGTACAGATAAGGCGAAAGGAAGGTGTCCTTTTCCTATGGTGGGAGATTTCAAGACTAGGGGGCATACTTTTAAGGTGAGAGGAGAAAGATTTAAAAAAAGACATGTGGGGCAACTCTTTCAAACAAAGAATAGTTCGTGTGTTGAATGAATTTCCATGGGGAGTGAAGAATGCAGGTACAGTGACGACGTTTAAAAGATATTTGGCTAAGTACGTGAATAGGAATGGTTTGGAGGGATATGGGCCAAGCACAGGCAGGTGGGAGTATTTAATATGGGATTATTGTTGGCATGGACTGGTTGAGCCGAACTGTCTGTTTCTGTGCTGTTGCTATATGTCTCTCTCTGTATCTGTGCTTGTCGATATCTCTGTGTGTCTGTGTTTGTATCTGTACGTATATAGTTCTGGTCACCCTTCTATAGAAAGGATTTTATTAAACTAGAAAGATTGCAGAAAAGACTTACTAGGATGTTACCTGGACTGGAAGATTTGAGTTATAAAGATAGGCTGGGACTTTTTTCCCTGGAGCGTAGGAGATTGAGGGGTGACCTTAAAGAGATCTATAAAATCAGGAGAGGCGTAGATAGCTAATAACTCTTCCCCATGGTAAGGGAGTCTAACACTACAGGGCATAGATTTCAGGTGAGGGGAGAGATACAAAAGGGTTCAGAGGGACAATTTTTTTCACACAGAGGTTGGTGTGTGTCTGGAACAGTATTGGTGGTGATAAGTATAATTTTGCCATTTAAGAAATATCTGGTCAGATAAATGGATGGGATAGATATGGAGGGATATGGACCAAACACAGGCAAGTGGGACTAGATTCATTGTGAAAACTGGGCAGCATGGACAAGTTGGACCAAATGGCCATTTTCCATGCTATAGACCTCTATGATTCTATCATAGAGATGTACAGCACAGAAACAGACCCTTCAGTCATCTGCACTGACCAGACATCCTAATCTGACCTAAACCCATTTGCCAGCGTTTGGCCCACATCCCTCTAAACCTTTCCTACTTATACCCATCCAGATGCCTTTAAAATGCTTTTAAATTGTACCAGCCTCCACCACTTCCTCTGGCAGCTCGTTCCATTCACGCACCACCCTCTGCATGAAAACATTGCCCCTTAGGTCCCTTTTAAATCTTTCCCCTCTCACCTTAAACCTATGCCCTCTAGTTTTGAACTCCCCTGCCCTGGGGGGAAAAACAAAACCTTGGCTATTCACCCTATCCAAGTATCCCAGAAGCCTTCTTAATCATTTCATTGACCTGTCCTGCCACTTTCGGGGATCTGCGGATATACACACTAAGGTTCCTTTGTTCCATCAGAACCTTCCAGGGTCTTCCCATCACTCGCCTTGTTAGTCCTCCCTGAGTGCAGTACCTCACACTTGGGTGTTGAATTTCACTTACCAGTGCTCTGTCCATCGGAGCAGTCTGTTGATATCCTCCTGTAGTTTACTAATACCAATATCTATGTGTCTGCCTAGATCTGTACGCCAGTGTCTCTGTCTGTATCGGTGTACTTCATCTGGGCTGAGGGGTGGCAGATGCAGTTTAAGTCAAAGAAACGTGAGGTGCT
Source organism: Chiloscyllium plagiosum (assembly GCF_037043375.1). Taxonomy (NCBI): domain Eukaryota; kingdom Metazoa; phylum Chordata; class Chondrichthyes; order Orectolobiformes; family Hemiscylliidae; genus Chiloscyllium; species Chiloscyllium plagiosum. The sequence continues at coordinate 52,016,865 of NW_028270188.1, forward strand.
GCATTTTGGGAAAGCAAACCAGGACTTGTACACTTAATGGTAAGGGTGTGGGGAGTGTTGCTGAACAAAGAGACCTTCGGGGTGCAGATTCATAGTTCCCTGAACGTTACGACAGAATTGTGAAGAAGTAATTTAGTACGCTTGCCTTTACTGGGCATTGCAATGGGTACAGGAGTTGGAAGGTCGTGTTGGGGCTCTACAGGAAATTGGTGAGGCCACTTTTGGAATACTGTGTTCAATTCTGGTTTCCTTGCTATAATCAACTAGGAGAAAGTCAGGACTGCAGATGCTGGAGATCAGAGTCAAAGAGTGTGGCGCTGGAAAAGCACAGCCTGTCAAGCAGCATCCGAGGAGCAGGAGAGTCAACGTTTCCGACATAAGCCCTTCATCAGGAATGAGGTTTGTGGCCCAAGGGGGCTGACGGATAAATGGACGGGGGGGGGGGGGGGGGGGTTGGGCTGGTGGGAAGGTAGCTGGGGAAGATGAGAGGGGAAAGATTTAAAAGGGACCGAAGGGGCAACTTTTTCACGCAGAGGGTGGTGCGTGTGTGGAAGGAGCTGCCAGAGGAAGTAGTGGAAGCTGGTACAATTACATTCAAAAGGCATCTGGATGGGTAGATGAAGGTTTGGGGGGGCGGTGATGTTATAGGTCGGAGAGGAGGCTGGAGCAGACAGGTGGGAAGGAAGATGGACAGATAGAACTGTTCAAGAGGCAGATGCCAAGTTGGGAGGTTGGGACTGGAGAAGAGGTGAAATGGGGAAATGTACTCTCCTTGCTAATGGAAGGATGTCGTGAAAGAGTTCAGACAAGATTTACAACGACATTACTGAGGTTGGAGGGTTTGAGCTGTAGGGAGAGGCTGGGGCTGTTTTCCCTGGAGCGTCAGAGGCTGATAGGTGACCTTGTAGAGTTTTATAAATCATTAGGGGGGCATGGATAGGGTGAATAGCCAAGGTCTTTCTCCCCCAGAATAGGGGAGTCCAAAGCTAGAGGGCATAAGTTTGAGGTAAATCATAAAATCATAGAGATCTACAGAATGGAAGCAGGCCCTTCGGCCCAACTTTGCCATGCCACCCAGTTTTCATGCAAATTAGTCCCATTTGCCTGTGTTTGGTCCATATCCCTACATACCTATCCTATCCATGTGCCCACTCTTAATGTTTCTTAAATGGCAAAATTGTACTCACTTCCAACACCACCTCCAGCAGCCCGTTCCAGACACTCACCACCCCCTGTATGGGGATGAACGCCCCTCTGCATCCTTTTGTATCTCTTCCCCCCCTCACCTTAAACCCTTTTGCCCTTTAGTTTTCAGCTCCCCTACCCTGGGGAAAAGCTGTCAGCTATCTACCTCATCTATGCCCCTCATGATTTTATAGACCTCTGCTCTTCATATGAGTCAAAAAGAGAAACGTACCAATATCGATGACTTGGGAATATCATTGTCCTCTTCATTCTGAACAGTCACATCCCTCAGTCCTCTCTGTTTTCTGTCTCTTAACCAATGTCACATCCACGTTCCCACTCCCCTTCTAACTGAACTCCAGTAAATGACACTTGATCACATTTTGTCAATTTGTAGATAACCCTCGCTGATTCTGGGTTAAGGATATGAACTGTGTTTGTCAAATACCATTCTCTATTAACACATCCATACAGTTGGTCTGTCATAAGTCCACGTTTTCTTCGGCACAAATTATCTACACATTATGAGCTTTGAAAGTTTCCTCAATGTTTCACTGATATTACAATGACTGGCGAGTAGTTCCTTTTATGAACAGATGAATGTTTATTACTCTGCCATCCTCTGGTACTACTCCCATATCCAAGGTAGATTGAACGATTATGCACAATCACTTTATGTTTTACAACATTGCTTCCCTTAGAGACCCTCACATATCCCATCCATAGATTCACACAACGCAGAAAAGGCCCTTTGGCCTATCGAGTCTGCACTGAGGGGGATGATTTACAAAGGATCTAAAGGCTAACTTTTTCACACAGAGGGTGGTGCGTGTATGGAATGAGCTGCCAGAGGAAGTGGTGGAGGCTGGTACAATGACAACATTTAAGAGGCATCTAGATGGGTGTATGAATAGGAAGAGTTTGGAGGGATATGGACAGGGTGCTGGCAAATGGGACGAGATTAATTTAGGATATCTGGTCAGCATGGACTAGTTGCACCAAAGGGTTTGTATCCGTGCTGTACAGCTCTATAACTTGCTAAAAACTAAATTGACTTGTAGTGTCCAGGGATGTGTGTGCTAGGTGGAATAGCCATGGGAAATGCAGGGTTACATGTTAGGGTACAGAGGTGGCTCTGGGTGGGATGCTTTTCAGACAGTCGGTATGGGTCAAGTGGCCTGCTTCCACACTGCAGGGATTCTGTGACTACTACAGCCTCGTCTACCTATCGGCCATCTTCAGGAAACTGTAGATGTCCACACCAAGGTTCCTCTACCCCTCAGTTTCACTCAGTCTTATGGAGTGATGTTAAAGGAGTGTCGAGAGATGGAGAGGGAGGTAAAATTTGAGGAATTGCAGAGCTGAGGGCCTCAAGCAGCTGAAGGCAAAGGCTGCAATGGCAAAGCACTAGGAATTGGGGAGCATGTGCTCAAGGGACCAGTAGAGACACTAGATTTATCAGAGATTGGCTCAGTTTTTTTTATTATTGAGAATGCCGGTCCCTCCACCCACACTGGGCTGCAGCACCTAATTAACAGCAAATTGACATAGTCACTGAACCAGAGTCCACTCGGTGACCCCTTTCTTCAAGATAGCCGCCAGTCAAAGACTTATCCAAAAGGGAGGGTCTCTCTCTCTCTCTTAAGTTATCCCACGGCACTGCGTGGACGACTAACAGCCCAGCCAAGGGTCCTGACGGTTCTTCTTCATCAGGAAGGTCAGCTTCCTGGCCATCTCCATGTTGTAGATGCGTCGGCAGGTCTCATAATTCTCTCTGATGCGTTTCCGGCAAGGCTTCTCATAGTAGCGTCGCCTCTTCGCTTCGTCAATGATCCCGTCTGTGGTTAGGATCCTAGGCAGAGAGGCAAGTGCAGGGGGAACAGTTAGCTTCCTCGCTGCTGCTATAAAAATCAAAAACCCCTCCACCCCCGAGTCACCCATCCACACCCTTTCACTCAGGTCCACACAGTTCACATGGACGTTCCAGTGAGTTTAGAGGAGATTTGTAGCTCAGGTTGAGGTTTTGGATGTAGGTTTGCTCACTGAGCTGGAAGGTTCATTTCCAAACGTTTCATTACCATACTAGGTAACATCTTCAGCGAGCAAACCTACATCCGGACGTTCCAGTGCTTGCACTGAGGGAGCGGGCACTGTCGGAGGGTCAGTGCTGAGGGAGTGGGCACTGTCGGAGGGTCAGCGCTGAGGGGGCGGGGACTGTCGGAGGGTCAGTGCTGAGGGAGCGGACACTGTCGGAGGGTCAGCGCTGAGGGAGCGGGCACTGTCGGAGGGTCAGTGCTGAGGGAGCGGGCGCTGTCGGAGGGTCAGTGCTGAGGGAGAGGGTGCTGTCAGAGGGTCAGTGCTGAGGGAGTGGGTGCTGTCAGAGGGTCAGTGCTGAGGGAGCGGACACTGTCGGAGGGTCAGCGCTGAGGGAGCAGGCACTGTTGGAGGGTTGGCGCCGAGGGAGCGGGGACTGTCGGAGGGTCAGCGCTGAGGGAGCAGGCACTGTTGAAGGGTTATCGCTGGGGGAGCAGGTGCTGTCAGTGTGTCAGTGCTGAGGGAACACCGCGAAGCTATAGTTCCGTCTTTTACAAACTGTTAAACTGAAGTTCTGTCTCCCTCTCAAGTCTCCCTCCCACTCCACAGCCAATACTGTAAGAAGACTGGGGTAAGTGGACAGGGATTTGGGGAGTGGAGCAATGTTGGGTTGGAGTGGAGGAGAACATTATTCTCTCTCTGGCATCATGGCCCAATATTTATCTCTCAACTAATGTCACTAAAAACAGACAAACTAGCTCATTATCCCATTGCTATTTGTGCAAGCTTGCTATGTGCAAATCAGCCACTGCATTTTCTATGGAAAAGCAGTGACTACAATTCAAAGTATTTCATGGGCTGACTTGACATAGCGGCCTCCCAAACTAGAGAAACACAAATCATTTTTCTTTATACAGTGAGGTTGTAAAGGCAGACACATGGGTGATTCAAGGACTGCAGTTGACAATTTTAAAAGTTAGAGGTCTCCCATTCAAGCTGGAGATGAGGAGGCATTTCTTCTCTCGCAAGTTGATGGATTTGTTTTGTCTGAAACAGCAGTGGGGGCTGTGTCATTGCACAGATTTGAGGAATGGTTAGGTAGATTTTTGACTGGGTTGGGGGGGGGGGGGGGGGGGGAGAGGAATAACCAAAGAACTGTAGATGCTGAAAATCAGAAACGAAAACAGAAAATGCTGGAAAACCTCAGCAGGTCTGGCAATATCTGTGGATAGAATGTAGGGTTAACATTTTGGATCCAGACTCCTCTGAAAAGGAGTCACTGGACCCGAAACATTGATTCTGCTTTCTGAGCACAGATGCTACCAGTTTTTCCTGCAATCTCTGATTTTGTTTTTAATTAAGGGAGTCAGGGGTTATTGGGGAGAGGAAAGTGGGAGGTGAGGGAACGAGAGAACAGGCTCAAGAGGCCTATTCCTGCTTCCTATGATCACTAATAGCAAAATAAACATGAGAAAGAGCGAGAGAGTGAGTAAATGTTGATGTACAACATGGAAAACAGCCAAATACACGGGTTTGGTCTGTACACGGAGCAACATTCATGTGCCTTAAGCCATCACCAACGGCTCATGACAGTGAGCATCCAGTGAAAAGTTGACTGCGACGTAAATTCAAACTGTTGGCAAGCCAGCATCTGACGGAGCTTATTTACCCGGTTCAGTGAGACACAAGTCACCAACAATCAAGAAACGAGACAGACAGCAAACACTGAAATCTCAGGCAGCACTAGTCTTCGGCGAGGGAATCAGTGTGTGGTGTAGGAGGAGAAATGTCTGCACACAGAGATAATGCACAAGTGGCCAGAATTGGATGGATGCAGAGATTTGGGGGGAGGGGAGAGGTGACAGAGATAGGGAGGGGGTGTAGGGGATGGAGGGGGTGACAGAGATAGGGAGGGGGGGTAGGGGGCTGGAGGAGGTGACAGAGATAGGGAGGGGGGGTAGGGGATGGAGGGGGTGACAGAGATAGGGAGGGGGTGTAGGGACTGGAGGGGGTGACAGAGATAGGGAGGGGGTGTAGGGGCTGGAGGGGGTGACAGAGATAGGGAGGGGGTGTAGGGGCTGGAGGGGGTGACAGAGATAGGGAGGGGGGGTAGGGGGCTGGAGGAGGTGACAGAGATAGGGAGGGGGGGTAGGGGCTGGAGGGGGTGACAGAGATAGGGAGGGGGTGTAGGGGGCTGGAGGGGGTGACAGAGATAGGGAGGGGGTGTAGGGGCTGGAGGGGGGGGAACAGAGATAGGGAGGGGGTTTAGGGGCTGGAGGGGGTGACAGAGATAGGGAGGGGGTGTAGGGGCTGGAGGGGGTGACAGAGATAGGGAGGGGGGGGTAGGGGGCTGGAGGAGGTGACAGAGATAGGGAGGGGGTGTAGGGGCTGGAGGGGGTGACAGAGATAGGGAGGGGGTTTAGGGGCTGGAGGGGGTGACAGAGATAGGGAGGGGGTGTAGGGGGACACACACAGAGGAACACACCAGTTGTGTGACGCCCCCGTGGCGGAATAGCTCCTTTCCCTCTTCCCCCCCCCCCCGGTTACTTCCTACCCCACAGGGGAACCCGCCCTCACCGGGTCAGGGTCCTGTAAGCCGCATCCACGTCGCCGCCCTGAACCATCACCGTCCGCGCCACGAAGCGAGCGTGAGCCGCCATCTTCGGGGGGGAGGGAACCCGACCGGAAGTCGTGGCGGGGGACGGGCCAATGGGACGGACCGTTGACATTTAATGGCGCCCTGCCAAACCGCTCCCCCCGCGCCCTGGCAACCCCGATCCCCGCGCGGAGGTTCCGCGTCCCAATAAGTTCCTTCTCCACTAACCACTGCTCCATGGGACAACTTGTTCCATTTAAGTGTGCACCCAAAATTGTGTTTGCATGCTCATTTATCTCCATTTCGTTAATTTATTTGGAAGCATGTTTACAAGGAAAATGATTCAGCGTCTGGAGACTGGGATTCCAAATCACTTTTTTCTCCTCTCATTTTGATTTTCCTTTTCTGCCCAATCCCAGAATGAAATAACCACTTAAACTTACATCTTGTACTCCTCAAAGTTGAGCTCCCAATTATTTCTGATGCTTTTCCACTGTCAGAAAATAAGAATGAGGCTATTCGGCCCCTCGAGGCTATCAGCATAGGGCCCCCAAGAGGTGGTTGTGGAGGCGGAACAGGCTTGAGAATTGAGAAGCGTATGGATGGGATAGGCATGGAGGGATATGGTCGAAATGGAGGCAAATGGGACCAGACTAACTGTGATAACTGGATGGCATGGACAGGTTGGGCTGAAGGGCCTGCTGTTGACCTCCATGACTCTGTGCTCATGGCCTCAACCCCACATTCCAGTCTGTCCACTCCCCATCACCTCCATCAGAAATCTAACTCAGCCTCGAATATACCCAGTGACCCAGTGGGAGCACTGCACTGTCGGAGAGTCAGCACTGCACTGTCGAGAGCCAGTGCTGAGGGAGCGGGCACTGTCGGAGGGTCAGTGCTGAGGGAGCGGGCACTGTCGGAGGGTCAGTGCTGAGGGAGCGGGCGCTGTCAGAGGGTCAGTGCTGCGGGAGCGGGCACTGTCGAAGAGTCAATGCTGAGGGAGTGGGCACTGTCGGTGGGTCAGTGCTGAGGGAGCGGGCACTGTCGAAGGGTCACTGCTGAGGGAGTGGGCACTGTCAGAGGGTCAGTGCTGAGGGAGCGGCCACTGTCGAAGGATCAATGCTGAGGGAGCAGGCACTGTCGAAGGGTCAATGCTGAGGGAGAGGGCATTGTCGGGGAGTCAGTGCTGAGAGAGTGGGAACTGTCAGAGGGTCAGTGTGCGGGCGTGGTGCAATGTTGGAGGATCAGCGCTAATGGAGTGCCGCACTGTCGAGAGTCAGTACTGAGGGAGCAGGCACTGTCGAAGGGTCATTGCTGAAAAGTTGGGCACTGTTGGAGGGTCAATGTTGAGGGAGTTCCACACTGTCAGAAGGTCAGCATTTGGATGAGTTGAGTCCGAGACTCTGTTGTCCCTGATATCCTCGATCAACATTTTCCTGTCAATAGACATCAGTTGATCCAGTCACAACCATTGCTTGTGGGATCTTGCTGTGTATGAGCTGCCTGCCACGTGACAGTGATGGCTACCCTTTGACTAAGTACTTGACGTGGCTATAAAGGATTTTGGGAAGTCATTAAAGGGAACGCTGACTTCCCTGGGACTTGTCCTGGCTTCCCTTGGAAACCAGACAATTCACTCAATCTCAGGAGAGACAGAGTGCGGTCCCATCCATGCCTTGGCCTACACAGCCCTGTCATTCATTCACCCACTCCATCTCAGACAGGTGTGTGTGTGTGTGACTCACAACTCAGTCATTCACAGGTTAACCCACACACTCACAGACCAATCGTCACCAACCAAAGTCGAGCAGCAACAGTCAGACTAGACTCTAAATGAACACCCATCCTTGAGGCCTGGCCTTGGTCTCTCTCCCACCCCTCAAGCCCTTCGAATTTCCGGTGCCTCTTGCAGGCCGAGTGGTAATCCTCTAGGGGAACTATCAATGCACTGTGGGAGGGGGGCACCATTACTGGGTCACATTCTGTCCTCCAGGCCTAACTCAAGGGTTATGGGGATGCCATTTAGCATAACATTTGGAAAGGTAACTAGCGGTATTACTACCCTGGAGAGGAGAGCATTAAACAAGGGGGCATCAGGAGGTGGCAGGGAGGAGGTGTAGGGGCTGGAGGAGGGGACAGAGATAGGGAGGGGGTGTAGGGGGCTGGAGAGGGTGACAGAGATAGGGAGGGGGTGTAGGGGCTGGAGGAGGGGACAGAGATAGGGAGGGGGTGTAGGGGGCTGGAGAGGGTGACAGAGATAGGGAGGGGGTGTAGGGGCTGGAGGAGGGGACAGAGATAGGGAGGGGGTGTAGGGGGCTGGAGAGGGTGACAGAGATAGGGAGGGGGTGTAGGGGCTGGAGGAGGGGACAGAGATAGGGAGGGGGTGTAGGGGGCTGGAGAGGGTGACAGAGATAGGGAGGGGGTGTAGGGGCTGGAGGAGGGGACAGAGATAGGGAGGGGGTGTAGGGGCTGGAGGAGGTGTCAGAGATAGGGAGGGGGTGTAGGGGCTGGAGGAGGGGACAGAGATAGGGAGGAGCTGTAGGGGCTGGAGGAGGGGACAGAGATAGGGAGGGGGTGTAGGGGCTGGAGAGGGTGACAGAGATAGGGAGGGGGTGTAGGGGCTAGAGTAGGGGACAGAGATAGGGAGGGGGTGTAGGGGCTGGAGGAGGGGACAGAGATAGGGAGGGGGTGTAGGGGGCTGGAGAGGGTGACAGAGATAGGGAGGGGGTGTAGGGGCTGGAGGGGGTGACAGAGATAGGGAGGGGGTGTAGGGGCTGGAGGAGGTGATAGAGATAGGGAGGAGCTGTAGGGGCTGGAGGAGGGGACAGAGATAGGGAGGGGGTGTAGGGGCTGGAGAGGGTGACAGAGATAGGGAGGGGGTGTAGGGGCTAGAGTAGGGGACAGAGATAGGGAGGGGGTGTAGGGGCTGGAGGAGGTGTCAGAGATAGAGAAGGGTGTAGGAGCTGGAGGAGGTGACAGAGATAGGGAGAAGCTGTAGGGGCTGGAGGAGGTGACAGAGATAGGAAGGGGGTGTAGGGGCTAGAGTAGGGGACAGAGATAGGGAGGGGGTGTAGGGGCTGGAGGAGGTGTCAGAGATAGGGAAGGGTGTAGGAGCTGGAGGAGGTGACAGAGATAGGGAGAGGCTGGAGGGGCTGGAGGAGGTGACAGATAGGGAGGGGGTGTAGGGGCTGGAGGAGGTGATAGAGATAGGGAGGGGGTGTAGGGGCTGGAGGGGGTGACAGGGATAGGGAAGGGGTGTAGGAGCTGGAGGAGGTGACGGAGATAGGGAAGGAGTTGGGGTCCATAGACAGATGGAAAGAGGTGTTCGTGTAGGTTAGCAGCCAATGAGGTGAATGAGACCCCGTGTGGGGGTGGGAGCAGAGCAGATGGGGGGATGGGGTTGGATGAACTCAGCTACCAGGAGAACGCTGCTGTTGGTGAAGACTGGGGAGCATCAAACACTTAGAAGGCCCAAACAGAGCGTGCATAGTTGCCTCGGCCAAGAGCCCCCTAACCCACGCCCCCTCACCAACACCGTGACCCCCCCCACCCACCCACCACACACACACACACACACACACAACAGGAAAACCAGAGGAGGAAACAGCAGGGGGTGGTGGGCCAAGGTTCACCTGAATTCCCTCATCCCAGGGCAAAATCCCTCTCTCAACGCCAAATACAAACCCAGAATTAATGTGGGATCCTGCTGTGCTCAAAACATTCCCTGGGCTTTCTGGCAAAGCCCCATTTTTATTGAATTCATTCACTTCCATCCAGACTGTTAAGAGCATTAGCGCAAAGCCTTCTCTGTGAAACGCGTTTTAAGACTCCGAAATATTTTAATTGCAAGCACGCAGCAGAGTCTGGCCAGTGAGTGACCGAGCCAAGGCACAGCGGGAACGTACATTTAACTAGCACCTCTGCCCACACCGATACGACTACCCCCCCCAACCCCCCCAGAGTTAACCAGCCAGCGAAGTACAATTCTGAAGTGCAGCCCCCATTGAAATATTGGGAATACAGGACTCCTTCCTCAAAGCAAGCCCTCACACATTCAGAAGTGATATCACAAGGCATATTCACGTGTTTTCAATTATGTTCTTTGAGGATTCTCAGGTGAGGATATTGGCGTAGGATCCACTTCACCCCTCTCTGTGTCGTGAGATCACAAACTGAAAGGACAGGACAGACTACTATTTGTTTTCTATGCAAGAAAACAGCACTTCTGACAGTGCGGCGCTCCCTCAGTACTGACCCTCCGACAGTGCGGCGCTACTTCAGTACTTACCCACTGACAGTGCAGCGCTCTCTCAATACTGATCCTCCGACAGTGCCCACTCCCTCAGTACTGACCCTCCGACAGTGCGGCCCTCCCTCAGTACTGACCCTCCGACAGTGCAGCGCTCCCTCAGTACTGACCCACTGACAGTGCGGCACTCCCTCAGTACTGACCCTCTGACAGTGCGGCACTCCCTCAGCACTGACCCTCCAACAATGCGGTGCTCCCTCAGCACTGACCCTCCGACAGTGCGGCACTCCCTCAGCACTGACCCTCCGACAGTGCGGCACTCCCTCAGCACTGACCCTCCGACAGTGCGGCACTCCCTCAGCACTGACCCTCCGACAGTGCGGCGCTCCCTCAGCACTTACCCTCCAACAATGCGCCGCTCCCTCAGCACTGACCCTCCAACAGTGCGGACCTCCCTCAGCACTGACCTTCCCACAGTGTAGCACTCCCTCAGCACTGACCCTCCAACAATGCACCGCTCCCTCAGCACTGACCCACTGACAGTGCGGTGCTCCCTCAGCACTGACCCTCTGACAGTGCAGCACTCCCTCAGTACTGACCCGCTGACAGTGCGGCGCTCTCTCAGCACTGACCCTCCAACAATGCAGAGCTCCCTCAGCACTGACCCACTGACAGTGCGGCACTCCCTCAGTACTGACCCTACAACAATGCAGAGCTCCCTCAGCACTGACCCACTGACAGTGTGGCACTCCCTCAGCACTGACCCTCCGACAGTGCAGCACTCCCTCAGCACTGACCCTCCCACAGTGCAGCGCTCCCTCAGTACTGACCCTCCGACAGTGCGGCGCTCCCTCAGCACTGACCCTCCAACAATGCGGTGCTCCCTCAGCACTGACCCACTGACAGTGCAGCACTCCCTCAGCACTGACCTTCCGAAAGTGCAGCACTCCCTCAGCACTGACCCTCCAACAATGTGGGACACCCTCAGCCCTGACCCTCCGACAGTGCGGCACTCCCTCAGCACTGACCCACTGACAGTGTGGCGCTCCCTCAGTACTGACCCTCCAACAATGCGGCACTCCCTCAGTACTGACCCTCCCACAGTGCAGCACTCCCTCAGCACTGACCCACTGACAGTGCGGCGTTCTCTCAGTACTGACCCTCCAACAGTGCAGCGCTCCCTCAGTACTGACCCTCTGACAATGCGGCACTCCCTCAGTACTGACCCCCCCACAGTGTGGCACTCCCTCAGCACTGACCCACTGACAGTGCAGTGCTCCCTCAGCACTGACCCTCCGACAGTGCGGCACTCCCTCAGCACTGACCCTCCAACAGTGCGGCGCTCCCCCAGCACTGACCCTACAACAATGCGGCGCTCCCTCAGCACTGACCCTCCGACAGTGCGGCACTCCCTCAGCACTGACCCTCCGACAGTGTGGCACTCCCTCAGTACTGACCCTCCAACAATGCGGTGCTCCCTCAGCACTGACCCACTGACAGTGCAGCACTCCCTCAGCACTGACCTTCCGAAAGTGCAGCACTCCCTCAGCACTGACCCTCCAACAATGTGGGACACCCTCAGCACTGACCCTCCGACAGTGCGGCACTCCCTCAGCACTGACCCTCCGTCAGTGTGGCGCTCCCTCAGTACTGACCCTCCAACAATGCGGCACTCCCTCAGTACTGACCCTCCCACAGTGCAGCACTCCCTCAGCACTGACCCCCCCACAGTGTTGCACTCCCTCAGCACTGACCCTCTGACAGTGCAGCGCTCCCTCAGTACTGACCCTCTGACAGTGCGGTGCTCCCTCAGCACTGACCCACTGACAGTGCAGCGCTCCCTCAGCACTGACCCTCCGACAGTGCGGCGCTCCCTCAGCAATGACCCACTGACAGTGCAGTGCTCCCTCAGCACTGACCCTCTGACAGTGCGGCACTCCCTCAGCACTGACCCTACAACAATGCGGCGCTCCCTCAGCACTGACCCTCCGACAGTGCAGCACTCACTCAGCACTGACCCTCTGACAGTGCGGCACTCCCTCAGCACTGACCCTCCCACAGTGCGACACTCCCTCAGTACTGACCCTCCCACAGTGTGGCACTCCCTCAGCACTGAACCTCCGACAGTGCAGCGCTCCGTCAGTACTGACCCTCTGACAGTGCGGCGCTCCCTCAGCACTGACCCTCCAACAATGCGGTGCTCCCTCAGCACTGACCCACTGACAGTGCAGCACTCCCTCAGCACTGACCTTTCGAAAGTGCAGCACTCCCTCAGCACTGACCCTCCAACAATGTGGGACAGCCTCAGCACTGACCCTCCGACAGTGCGGCACTCCCTCAGCACTGACCCTCCGACAGTGTGGCGCTCCCTCAGTACTGACCCTCCAACAATGCGGCACTCCCTCATACTGACCCTCCCACAGTGCAGCACTCCCTCAGCACTGACCCACTGACAGTGCGGCGCTCCCTCAGTACTGACCCTCCAACAGTGCGGCGCTCCCTCAGTACTGACCCTCCAACAGAGCGGCGCTCCCTCAGTACTGACCCTCCGACAGTGCGGCACTCCCTCAGCACTGACCCACTGACAGTGCGGCATTCCCTCAGTACTGACCCTCCATAGTGCCCACTCCCTCAGCACTGACCCACTGACAGTGCGGTGCTCCCTCAGTACTGACCCTCCGAAGTGCCTACTCCCTCAGCACTGACCCACTGACAGTGCAGCGCTCCCTCAGCACTGACCCACTGACAGTGCCTGCTCCCTCAGCCCTGAACCTCTGACAGTGCCCGTTCCCTCAGCCCTGAAACTCCAACAGTGCCCGCTTCCTCAGTAACCTCCTGACTGCCGCAGTCAGCTTGAATCAGGGGGGTCTCTAACAGAGCTGCCTCTGTGTGAGATTCTCGTTTAAAACCGAAATCCATTGAGCAGCGGACGAGGGAGGACAGGTTCAGCAAGGTATGGTCTTCATAGGCAGCAGAAGCAACTTCCACCTTAACCAGGGCTGCTCCACCTTAACATGGTTGGATTAGCAAGTGGGCATGGTTCTGGAAAGAGGCTTGAAATCCAGTTGGAGCTGGCAAATCCTCAGTATCTCCTCGGCAAGCTGTAATCTCTGCAAACGTTCAGGTTCTCTCTCAGTTTGGGGCACCAGTCAACTTCCAGAAGGGATGGAGTCGGCTGTCAGAGCGTTAGGAGTCTGGAGTTTGTTTCTGTGGCTCGGAGGACGTTTTCAGACCATTGCAGAGAGTGGAGGTGAGGCTCAGTCCTGTCCCTGGTAATGGAGACACTTGATTAACCCTCTGACAAAGTCTGGAGAGGCATCTCCCCTCTCACACTCCAGACCCTTCCAGCTCTGAATACTGACTCCATCCAGCCTGCCTCTCGCTCCGGGTCAAACCATCTTCCAGATAAGACACAGCAGATAAAGAGTAGCAAATTCTGCTCCCACAGCGCTGACTCTCCGACAGTGCCCACTCCCTCAGCACTGACCCTCTGATAGTGCCCACTTCCTCAGCACTGACCCTCTGACAGTGCGGCACTCCCTCAGTACTGACCCTCCAACAGTGCGGTGCTCCCTCAGTACTGACCCTCCAACAGTGCGGTGCTCCCTCAGTACTGACCCTCCAACAGTGCGGCACTCCCTCAGCACTGACCCACTGACAGTGCGGCATTCCCTCAGTACTGACCCTCCATAGTGCGGCACTCCCTCAGCACTGACCCACTGACAGTGCGGTGCTCCCTCAGTACTGACCCTCCGAAGTGCCCACTCCCTCCGCACTGACCGTGCAGCGCTCCCTCAGCACTGACCCTCCAACACTGCGGCCCTCCCTCAGCCCTGAACCTCTGACAGTGCCCGCTCCCTCAGCACTGACCTTCTGATAGTGCCCATTCCCTCAGCGCTGACCCTCCGACAGTGCGGTGCTCCGTCAGCACTGACCCAACGACAGCGCCCGCTCCCTCAGCACTGACCCTCTAACATCGCCCACTCCCTCAGCACTGACTCTCCAACAGTGCCCACTCCCTCAGCACTGACCCTCTGATAGTGTCTGCTCCCACAGTGCTGACCCTCTGACAGCACTCGCTCCCTCAGCACTGACAGTCCAACAGTGCCCACTCCCTCAGCACTCACCCTCAGCACTCACCCTCTGACAGTGCCCACTCCCTCAGCACTCACCCTCAGCACTCACCCTCTTACAGCACCCGCTCCCACAGCGCTGACCGTCTGACAGTGCCCGCTCCCTCAGCGCTGACCTTCCAACAGTGCCCGCTCCCTCAGCAGTGACCCTCCGACAGTGCCCGCTCCCTCAGCGCTGACCCTCCAACAGTGCCTACTCCCTCAGCACTGACCCTCCAGCTGTGCCCGCTCCCTCAGCACTGGCCTTTCAACAGTGCCCGCTCCCTCAGCACTGACTCTCTGACAGTGCCCGCTCCCTCAGCACTGACCCTCTGACAGCTCCCGCTCCCTCAGCGCTGACCCTCCGACAGTGCCCGCTCCCTCAGCGCTGACCCTCTGACAGTGCCCGCTCCCTCAGCACTGACCCTCTGACCTTGCCCGCTCCCTCAGCACTGACCCTCTGACAGTGCCCACTCCCTCAGCACTGACCCTCTGACAGCACCCACTCCCTCAGCACTGACCCTCTGACAGCACCCACTCCCTCAGCGCTGACCCTCCGACAGGGCCCGGTCCCTCAGCGCTGACCCTCCGATGGTGCCCACTCCACAAATCTCCAAGAATGCTGCACACATGAGGATCTGCGGACTGGGAATCCAGTCAATAAGGACTCTTGGCCGAAACTGTCAAACCAAATGCTCCTTTCTTTTCTCCTTTGGCACCCATCAAACCGGTCAGTCAGGTCACACTCCGAGTGAAATGGCTGACCATGAAATCTCGTGTGATGAGGGCTTAGGGGTAACTTGGCTCATGCTGCACTCCCTCAGCTCCCATTCCTTTCAGTAGTGCTAGCTGTGGGCTCCCTCCCCAACCCCCTTCTGGCAAATGGCTATTCGCCTGTGGGTGGCATCACTACCAATCCCACTCCTTCACCCTACGGTCACCCACTCAGTAGCAGAGGCAAACATACTATGATTTCCCTCACCCTCCTCCAACACTGTTACCCAGAAGCCCCTTTTTGTTTTATGCAATAACTAAAAATGTCTGTGTGTGTGTATGACTCTGTGTGTGTGTGTGTGTATGACTGTGAGTGTATGTGTGTGTATGACTGTGTGTGTGTGTGTATGTATGACTGTGTGTGTGTGTATGACTCTGTGTGTGTGTGTGTATGACTGTGAGTGTGTGTGTGTGTATGACTGTGTGTGTGTGTATGTATGACTGTGTGTGTATGACTGTGAGTGTGTGTGTGTGTATGACTGTGTGTGTGTGTGCGCATGAGTGTGTTTATGGGTGTGTGTGTCTGTGAGGGTGTGTATATCTTTGTGTAGGTGTGAATGTGTGTGGATGTGAGAGTGTTTACAAATGAATGTGTGTGTGTGTCTATGTGGGAGTGTGTGTATGTTTGTGTCTAAGTGTGTGTGTCTGTGTGTGTGTGACAGGGCGTCTGTGAGTGTGTCTCTGAGTGTGTGAGAGAGAGTGTGTGTGTGTGTTTATATATCTGTGTGTGAGTGTGAGAATGTGTGTGTGACAGTACGTGTCTATGAGTGTATATGAGTGTGTGTGAGAGAGTGTGTGTGTGTGTTTATATATCTGTGTGTGAGTGTGAGAATGTGTGTGTGACAGTGCGTCTGTGAGTGTGTCTCTGAGTGTATATGAGTGTGTGTGAGAGTGCGTGTCTGTGTGTTTATATATCTGTGTGTGAGTGTGAGAATGTGTGTGACAGTACGTGTCTCTGAATGTATATGAGTGTGTGTGAGAGAGTGTGTGTGTGTGTGTTTATATATCTGTGTGTGAGTGTGAGAATGTGTGTGTGACAGTGCGCCTGTGAGTGTGTCTCTGAGTGTATATGAGTGTGTGTGAGAGAGTGTGTGTTTATATATCTGTGTGTGAGTGTGAGAATGTGTGTGTGACAGTGTGTCTGTGAGTGTGTCTCTGAGTGTATATGAGTGTGTGTGAGAGAGTGTGTATGTGTGTATATATCTGTGTGTGAGTGTGAGAATGTGTGTGTGACAGTGCGTCTGTGAGTGTGTCTCTGAGTGTATATGAGTGTGTGTGAGAGAGTGTATCTGTGTGTGAGTGTGAGAATGTGTGTGTGACAGTGCGTCTGTGAGTGTGTCTCTGAGTGTATATGAGTGTGTGTGAGAGAGTGTGTATGTGTGTGTTTATATATCTGTGTGTGAGTGTGAGAATGTGTGTGACAGTACGTGTCTTTGAGTGTATATAAGTGTGTGTGTGAGAGAGTGTGTATGTGTGTGTTTATATATCTGTGTGTGAGTGTGAGAATGTGTGTGTGACAGTACGTGTCTCTGAGTGTATATGAGTGTGTGTGAGAGAGTGTGTGTGTGTGTTTATATATCTGTGTGTGAGTGTGAGAATGTCTGTGTGACAGTGCGTCTGTGAGTGTGTCTCTGAGTGTATATGAGTGTGTGTGAGAGAGTGTGTGTGTTTATATATCTGTGTGTGAGTGTGAGAACATGTGTGTGACAGTGCGTCTGTGAGTGTGTCTCTGAGTGTATATGAGTGTGTGAGAGTGTGTGTGTGTGTTTATATATCTGTGTGTGAGTGTGAGAATGTGTGTGTGACAGTACGTGTCTCTGAGTGTATATGAGTGTGTGTGAGAGAGTGTGTATGTGTGTGTTTATATATCTGTGTGTGAGTGTGAGAATGTGTGTGACAGTACGTGCCTCTGAGTGTATATGAGTGTGTGTGAGAGAGTGTGTGTTTAAATATCTGTGTGTGAGTGTGAGAATGTGTGTGACAGTACGTGTCTCTGAGTGTATATGAGTGTGTGTGAGAGAGTGTGTATGTGTGTGTTTATATATCTGTGTGTGAGTGTGAGAATGTGTGTGACAGTACGTGTCTCTGAGTGTATATGAGTGTGTGTGAGAGAGTGTGTGTTTATATATCTGTGTGTGTGTGTGAGAACGTGTGTGACAGTGCGTGTCTCTGAGTGTAGATGAGTGTGTGAGAGAGTGTGGGTATGTGTGTGAGTGTATGTGTGTGTGTTTATATGTCTATGTGTGAGTGTGTATCTATGTGAGAATGTGTGTGTGACAGTGAGCGTGCGTGTGTCTAGTTTTATCTTCTAAACAAAACAGTTGTCAGTGACGCCGTATATAACTGGAAACTTTCCCAGTGAGCTAAATGCTGTCGCCTAGTCCGTTCCTGTAGAGAGTTAATCTTCAAACTGTTGCTCCCTTCAGGCATGTTATTATGAGGTCCCTATCTAAAAGCTCCTGTTCTCCTGTTTCATCGGCTACTGCGCTCACCCAGACACCTTCCTGACAGATTAACCAGCTCTGACTTCGCGGGTAGCTACTAATGCAGCGTGTTGAGTTCAGGATCAGATTCCAACCTCACATCCAGGTTCAGACTCCAAACACCAGGGCTGAGGGAGGGGGCACATTCAGAGGGTCAGCGCTGAGGGAGGGGGCACATTCAGAGGGTCAGCGCTGAGGGAGTGGGCAATGTGCGAAGGTCAGCGCTGAGGGATCAGGCACTGTTGGAGGGTCAGTGCTGAGGGAGTGGGCAACGTGGGAGGGTCGGCGCTGAGGGATCAGGCACTGTCGGAGGGTCAGCACTGAGGGATTGGGCACTGTCGGAGGGTCAGTGCTGAAGGAGTGGGCACTATTGAAGGGTCAGTGCTGAGGGATCGGACGCTATCGGAGGGTCAGCACTGAGGGATTGGGCACTGTCGGAGGGTCAGTGCTGAGGGAGTGGGCACTGTTGGACGGTCCATGCTGAGGGAGTGGGCACTGTCAGAGGGTCAGTGCTGAGGGAGTGGGTACTGTCAGAGGGTCAATGCTGAGGGAGTGCCGCACTGTTGGAGGGTCAGTGCTGAGGACGTGGGCACTATCAGAGGGTCAGTGCTGAGGGAGTGTGCACTGTCGGACAGTCAATGCTGAGGGAGTGCCGCACTGTCGGACAGTCAGCGCTGAGGGAGTGCCGCACTGTCAGAGGGTCAGTACTGAGGGAGTGCCGCACTGTCGGAGGGTCAGTGCTGAGGGAGTGCCGCACTGTCAGAGGGTCAGTGCTGAGGGCGTGGGCACTATCAGAGGGTCAGTGCTGAGGGAGTGTGCACTGTCGGACAGTCAGCACTGAGGGAGAGCCGCACTGGCAGAGGGTCAGTACTGAGGGAGTGCCGCACTGTCGGAGGGTCAGTGCTGAGGGAGTGCCGCACTGTCAGAGGGTCAGTGGTGAGGGCGTGGGCACTATCAGAGGGTCAGTGCTGAGGGAGTGTGCACTCTCGGACAGTCAGCGCTGAGGGAGTGCCGCACTGTCGGACAGTCAGCGCTGAGGGAGTGCCGCACTGTCGGAGGATCAGTGCTGAGGGAGTGCCGCACTGTCAGAGGGTCAGTGCTGAGGGCGTGGGCACTATCAGAGGGTCAGTGCTGAGGGAGTGTGCACTGTCGGACAGTCAGCGCTGAGGGAGAGCCGCACTGTCGGAGGGTCAGTGCTGAGGGAGAGCCGCACTGTCGGAGGGTCAGTGCTGAGGGAGTGCCACACTGTCGGAGGGTCAGTGCTGAGGGAGTGCCGCACTGTCGGAGGGTCAGTGCTGAGGGAGTGGGCACTGTTGGACACACCACATTTCAGTGTAAGTTCTGAAACTGGCAGGCGATAAGAAAAAAATCACATGGAGAAGTTCATAGAGATAGGGAGGGATATAGGGGCTGGAGGAGGGGACAGAGAGGGAGGGGGTGTAGTGGCTGGGGGGGTGACAGAGATAGGGAGGGGGTGTAGGGGTTGGGAGGGGGTGACAGAGATAGGGAGGGGGTGTATGGGGCTGGAAGAGGGAGACAGAGATGTGGAGGGGTTGTAGAGGTTGGAGGGGGTGGCAGAGAGAGGGAGCAGGTGTAGGGGCTGTAGAAGGTGACAGAGATAGGGAGGGGGTTTAGGGGGCTGGAGGAGGGGACAGAGATAGGGAGGGGGTGTAGGAGCTGGAGGGGTGACAGAGATAGGGAGGGGTGTCGGGGACTGGAAAGGGGTGACAGAGATAGGGAGGGGGTATAGGGGCTGGAAGGGGTGACAGAGATAGGGAGGGGGTGTAGGGGGCTGGAGGGGGTGACAGAGATAGGGAGGGGATGTAGGGGACTGGAGGGGGTGAAAGAGATAGGGAGGGGGTCTAGGGGGCTGGAGGAGGTGACAGAAATAGAGAGGGAGTGTAGGGTGACAGAGATAGGGAGGGGATGTAGGGGGCTGGAAGAGTGTGATAAAGATAGGCAGGTGGTGTAGGTGCTAGAGGGGTGAAAGAGATAGGGAGAGGGTGTAGGGTGCTGGAGGGGTTGACAGAGATAGGGAGGGGGTGTAGGTGCTAGAGGGGTTGACAGAGATAGGAAGCGAGTGTAGGGGGCTGGAGGAGGGGACAGAGATCTGGGAGGGTGTGTCGGGGGTGTTACAGAGATAGGGAAGGGGTGTAGGGGCTCTAAGATGGGACAGATATATTTCCACAACAGGATGGTGATTGGCTGGGTGGGGGATCTTGCAGGTTCTGCCCTTTCGGGGCAACAGGTCCCAGGTTTGGTAGGTGATTTGGAGGATGTGCAAATGAGATTAGTTTAGAATGACATCATGGTCAGCATGGACGTGGTGGGCTGAAGGGCCTGTTCCTGTGCTATACTGTTCAATGTTCTGTGTAACATGGACATACCAGGAAGAGAAGCGTCTGTGGAACAGGCATGTCAGACTCAAAAATATTTCCAGGGAGGCAATGACCTTGTGGTATTATCGCTGGGTCGTTAATCCAGGGAGACAGATAATGTTCTGAGGACTCAGGTTGAATTCCATAATGATGACCACAAAGTGATTGTCGGGGAAAAGCCCTCCTGGCTCACTGAAATCCTTTAGGGAAGGAAACCGCCATCCTTACCTGGCCTGGCCTACACGTGACTCCAGACCCAAAGCAACAGAGGTTGACTCTTAACTGCCCTCTGACATGGGCAATAAATGCTGGCCTCGCTAGCGATGCCCATGAATAAATTTTTAGTAGATGCTCCACAGATGCTGTTTTTCATATAAGGTGTAGAGGTTCTGGGACAAGATCTGTGCGGGCCGTTATCGCCATTGCAGGCCTGATGAACCTCATGGCCTGTTTCTGTTTCTCAGTCACTCCAAAAGTTTCCGATGTCTAATCTTCTCTCTCTTCCTGTACAGGTATCCATTGGACGTACGGATGTAAATCCTTTCCAAGCAATATTTGCACCCAAATTATTCTTTCTTCCGCCTTCCAGCAGCATTCTCTTTGACTGAAGAAAGAACCAGAAACATTGACTCATTTTTCAGACAGTGTTTATATATCTGTGTGTGAGTGTGAGAATGTGTGTGTGACAGTACGTGTCTCTGAGTGTATATGAGTGTGTGTGAGAGAGTGTGTGTGTGTGTTTATATATCTGTGTGTGAGTGTGAGAATGTGTGTGACAGTACGTGTCTCTGAGTGTATATGAGTGTGTGTGAGAGAGTGTGTATGTGTGTGTTTATATATCTGTGTGTGAGTGTGAGAATGTGTGTTTGACAGTGCGTCTGTGAGTGTGTCTCTGAGTGTATATGAGTGTATGTGAGGGAGAGTGTGTGTGTTTATATATCTGTGTGTGAGAATGTGTGTGTGTGAGACAGTGCGTGTCTCTGAGTGTATATGAGTGTGTGTGAGAGTGTGTGTGTTATATATCTGTGCGTGAGTGTGAGAACATGTGTGTGACAGTGCGTCTGTGAGTGTGTCTCTGAGTGTATATGAGTGTGTGAGAGAGTGTGTGTGTGTGTGTTTATATATCTGTGTGTGAGTGTGAGAATGTGTGTGTGACAGTACGTGTCTCTGAGTGTATATGAGTGTATGTGAGAGAGTGTGTGTGTTTATATATCTGTGTGAGTGTGAGAACATGTGTGTGACAGTGCGTCTGTGAGTGTGTCTCTGAGTGTGTGAGAGAGTGTGTGTGTGTGTGTTTATATATCTGTGTGTGAGTGTGAGAATGTGTGTGTGACAGTGCGTGTCTCTGAGTGTATATGAGTGTGTGTGTGTGTGTGTGTGAGAGAGTGTGGGTATGTGTGTGAGTGTATGTGTGTGTGTTTATATGTCTATGTGTGAGTGTGTATCTATGTGAGAATGTGTGTGTGACAGTGAGCGTGTGTGTGTCTAGTTTTATCTTCTAAACAAAACAGTTGTCAGTGACGCCGTATATAACTGGAAACTTTCCCAGTGAGCTAAATGCTGTCGCCTAGTCCGTTCCTGTAGAGAGTTAATCTTCAAACTGTTGCTCCCTTCAGGCATGTTATTATGAGGTCCCTATCTAAAAGCTCCTGTTCTCCTGTTTCATCGGCTACTGCGCTCACCCAGACACCTTCCTGACAGATTAACCAGCTCTGACTTCGCGGGTAGCTACTAATGCAGCGTGTTGAGTTCAGGATCAGATTCCAACCTCACATCCAGGTTCAGACTCCAAACACCAGGGCTGAGGGAGGGGGCACATTCAGAGGGTCAGCGCTGAGGGAGGGGGCACATTCAGAGGGTCAGCGCTGAGGGAGTGGGCAATGTGCGAAGGTCAGCGCTGAGGGATCAGACACTGTTGGAGGGTCAGTGCTGAGGGAGTGGGCAACGTGGGAGGGTCGGCGCTGAGGGATCAGGCACTGTCGGAGGGTCAGCACTGAGGGATTGGGCACTGTCGGAGGGTCAGTGCTGAGGGAGTGTCACACTGTCAGAGGGTCAGTGCTGAGGGAGCGGGCGCAGTCGGAGGGTCAGTGCTGAGGGAGTGGGCACTGTTGGATGGTCCGTGCTGAGGGAGTGGGCACTGTCAGAGGGTCAGTGCTGAGGGAGTGGGTACTGTCAGAGGGTCAATGCTGAGGGAGTGCCGCACTGTCGGAGGGTCAGTGCTGAGGGCGTGGGCACTATCAGAGGGTCAGTGCTGAGGGAGTGGGCACAGTCGGACAGTCAGCGCTGAGGGAGTGCCGCACTGTCGAAGGGTCAGTGCTGAGGGAGTGTGCACTGTCGGACAGTCAGCGCTGAGGGAGTGCCGCACTGTCGGAGGGTCAGTGCTGAGGGAGTGTGCACTGTCGGATAGTCAGTGCTGAGGGAGTGTGCACTGTCGGACAGTCAGATCTGACAGAGAGCCGCACTGTCGGAGGGTCAGTGCTGAGGGCGTGGGCACTATCAGAGGGTCAGTGCTGAGGGAGTGTGCACTGTCGGACAGTCAGCGCTGAGGGAGAGCCGCACTGTCGGAGGGTCAGCGCTGAGGGAGTGTGCACTGTCGGACAGTCAGCGCTGAGGGAGAGCCGCACTGTCGGAGGGTCAGCGCTGAGGGAGAGCCGCACTGTCGGAGGGTCAGTGCTGAGGGAGTGCCGCACTGTCGGAGGGTCAGTGCTGAGGGAGTGCCGCACTGTCGGAGGGTCAGCGCTGAGGGAGAGCCGCACTGTCGGAGGGTCAGTGCTGAGGGAGTCCCGCACTGTCGGAGGGTCAGTGCTGAGGGAGTGCCGAACTGTCGGAGGGTCAGTGCTGAGGGAGTGCCGAACTGTCGGAGGGTCAGTGCTGAGGGAGTGCCGCACTGTCGGAGGGTCAGTGCTGAGGGAGTCCCGCACTGTCGGAGGGTCAGTGCTGAGGGAGTGCCGAACTGTCGGAGGGTCAGTGCTGAGGGAGTGGGCACTGTTGGACACACCACATTTCAGTGTAAGTTCTGAAACTGGCAGGCGATAAGAAAAAAATCACATGGAGACGTTCATAGAGATAGGGAGGGATATAGGGGCTGGAGGAGGGGACAGAGATAGTGAGGGATATAGGGGCTGGAGGAGGGGACAGAGATAGTGAGGGATATAGGGGCTGGAGGAGGGGACAGAGATAGTGAGGGATATAGGGGCTGGAGGAGGGGACAGAGATAGTGAGGGATATAGGGGCTGGAGGAGGGGACAGAGATAGTGAGGGATATAGGGGCTGGAGGAGGGGACAGAGATAGTGAGGGATATAGGGGCTGGAGGAGGGGACAGAGATAGTGAGGGATATAGGGGCTGGAGGGGGTGACAGAGATAGGGAGGGGGTGTAGGTGCCGGAGGGGGTGACAGAGATAGGGAGGGGGTGTAGGGGACTGGAGGGGGTGAAAGAGATAGGGAGGGGGTCTAAGGGGCTGGAGGAGGTGACAGAGATAGAGAGGGAGTGTAGGGTGACAGAGATAGGGAGGGGATGTAGGGGGCTGGAAGGGTGTGATAAAGATAGGCAGGGGGTGTAGGTGCCAGAGGAGTGAAAGAGATAGGGAGGGGGTGTAGGGTGCTGGAGGGGTTGACAGAGATAGGAAGGGAGTGTAGGGGGCTGGAGGAGGGGACAGAGATCTGGGAGGGTGTGTCGGGGGTGTTACAGAGATAGGGAAGGGGTGTAGGGGCTCTAAGATGGGACAGATATATTTCCACAACCGGATGGTGATTGGCTGGGTGGGGGATCTTGCAGGTTCTGCCCTTTCGGGGCAACAGGTCCCAGGTTTGGTAGGTGATTTGGAGGATGTGCAAATGAGATTAGTTTAGAATGACATCATGGTCAGCATAGACGTGGTGGGCTGAAGGGCCTGTTCCTGTGCTATACTGTTCAATGTTCTGTGTAACATGGACATACCAGGAAGAGAAGCGTCTGTGGAACAGGCATGTCAGACTCAAAAATATTTCCAGGGAGGCAATGACCTTGTGGTATTATCGCTGGGTCGTTAATCCAGGGAGACAGATAATGTTCTGAGGACTCAGGTTGAATTCCATAATGATGACCACAAAGTGATTGCCTCCTGGCTCACTGAAATCCTTTAGGGAAGGAAACCGCCATCCTTACCTGGCCTGGCCTACACGTGACTCCAGACCCAAAGCAACAGAGGTTGACTCTTAACTGCCCTCTGACATGGGCAATAAATGCTGGCCTCGCTAGCGATGCCCATGAATAAATTTTTAGTAGATGCTCCACAGATGCTGTTTTTCATATAAGGTGTAGAGGTTCTGGGACAAGATCTGTGCGGGCCGTTATCGCCATTGCAGGCCTGATGAGCCTCATGGCCTGTTTCTGTTTCTCAGTCACTCCAAAAGTTTCCGATGTCTAATCTTCTCTCTCTTCCTGTACAGGTATCCATTGGACGTACGAAGGTAAATCCTTTCCAAACAATATTTGCACCCAAATTATTCTTTCTTCCACCTTCCAGCAGCATTCTATTTGACTGAGAAAGAACCAGAAACAGTGAATCATTTTTCAGACAGTGTCTGAAATCTTCAGTCAGTCACACTCACCCTGGATCACAATTTTATCCTCACTTTACTCTGGATCTAAACCCCTGTCCTGGGAGTGTTTGATGGGGTCAGTGTAGGGGGAGCTTTACTCTGCATCTAACCCTGTGCAGTCCCTGTCTTGGGGGTGTTTGAAGTGACATGTAAGATGTTACAAAGATAGGGAAGGGGAGAGGGGCTGGAGGGGGTGACAGAGAAAGGGAGGGGGTGTAAGGGACTGGAGGGGGTGACAGAGATAGGGAGGGGGTGTAGGGGACTGGAGGGGGTGACAGAGATAGGGAGGGGGTGTAAGGGACTGGAGGGGGTGACAGAGATAGGGAGGGGGTGTAGGGGGGTGGAGGAGGTGACAGAGATAGGGAGGGGGAGGGGGCTGGAGGAGGTGACAGAGATAGGGAGGGGGAGGGGGCTGGAGGAGGTGACAGAGATAGGAGCGGGTGTAGGGGCTGGTGGGAGTGACTGAGACAGGGAGGGGATATAGGGGATGGAGGTGGTAACAGAGATAGGGAAGGGGTGTAAGGGCTGGAGGAGGGGACAGAGATAGGGAGGGGGTCTAGGGGCTGGAGGGGGTGACAGAGATAGGGAGAGGATGTAGGGGGCTGGAGGGGATGACAGAGATAGGGAGGGGGCTGGAGGGGGTGACAGAGATAGGAAGGGAGTGGAGGGGGCTAGTGGGGGTGACAGAGATAGGGAGGGGGTCTAGGGGCTGGAGGGGTGACAGAGATAGGGAGAGGATGTAGGGGGCTGGAGGGGATGACAGAGATAGGGAGGGGGCTGGAGGGGGTGACAGAGATAGGGAGGGAGTGTAGGGGGCTGGAGGGGGTGACAGAGAGAGGGAGGGGTGTAGGAGGCTGGAGGAGGTGACAGAGATAAGGAGGGGGGCAGGGGCTGGAGGAGGTGACAGAGAGAGGAAGGGGATGTAGGGTGCTGGAAGGGGTGACAGAGATAGGGAGGGGGTGTAGGGGGCTGGTGGGGGTGACAGAGATAGGGAGGGGGTGTAGGGGCTTGAGGGGGTGACAGGGATAGGGAGGGGGTGTAGGGGACTGGAGAGGTTGACAGAGATAGGGAGGGTGTGTAGGGGGCTGGAGGGGGTGATAGAGAGAGGGAGGGGGTGTAGCGGGCTGGAGGGGTTGACAGAGATAGGGAGTGGGTGTAGGGTGCTGGAGGGGGAGACAGAGATAGGGAGGGGGTGAAGGGGGTGACAGAGATAGGGAGAGGGTGTAGCAGGGTAGGGGGGTGACAGAGATAGGGCGGGGGTGTAGGGGCTGGTGGGTGTGACAGAGATAGGGAGGGTGTGTAGGGGCTGGAGGGTGTGACAGAGATAGGGAGGGGGTGTAGGGGACTGGAGGGCGTGACAGGGATAGGGAGGGGGTGTAGGGGGCTGGAGGGTGGGACAGAGATAGGGAGGGGGTGTAGGGGACTGGAGGGCGTGACAGGGATAGGGAAGGGGTGTAGGGGCTGGAGGGTGGGACAGAGATAGGGAGGGGGTGTAGGGGACTGGAGGGCGTGACAGGGATAGGGAAGGGGTGTAGGGGCTGGAGGGTGGGACAGAGATAGGGAGGGGGTGTAGGGGGCTGGAGGGTGTGACAGGGATAGGGAGGGGGTGTTGTGACTAAACGTTCTGTTGATATTTGCTTTGTCCATTTGAATGCAGGCTCCTTGGGACAAGGGGAGTGGAAAACGGAATATGTACATTGTGGGGAGCGACTTCAATCTCCTATTGATATCGAGACTGACGTTGTCACCTTTGACCCCTCCCTGACACCAGTCCTGTTAAAGGGATACAGCAAACCAGACAGAGAAGAGTTCACCCTCTCCAACAATGGCCACACTGGTAAGGACAGGTATGCAGTTTGAGAATGAGGTTGGCATGGACACGTTGGGCCGAAGGGCCTGTGTGTCTGCGCTGTGTGTTTCTATGGCTGTGTCGGGGGCAGCTTTCAAAATCACTCGCATTTATCACACGTTCACTTGGTAAGGAGGTGGGAGCAGAGTGGGAATGTCCCTGGGCCAGTCCTCCAGAGGCCCCAGCCCCAACTCAGGCTCATGTTCTGGGGCCACGGGTTCAAATCCCACCAGGGCCTCCTGTGACCTTTCAACTCAACCAATGGGAATCTGGGATTGGAAGCTCATGTCGGTACTGAGCATCAGCGACTGTCCCAGAATGCAAAGGTGTAGGGGGCTGGAGGGGGTGATAGAGGTAGGGAGGGGGTGTAGAGGCTGGAGGGGGTGACAGAGATAGGGAGGGGGTGTAGGGGGCTGGAGGGGGTGACAGAGATAGGGAGAGGGTGTAGGGGCTGGAGGGGGTGACAGAGATAGGGAGGGGGTGTAGGGGGCTGGAGGGGGTGACAGAGATAGGGAGGGGGTGTAGGGGCTGGAGGAGGCGACAGAGATAGGGAGGGGCTGGAGGGGGCTGGAGGGGGTGACAGAGATAGGGAGGGGGTGTAGGGGGCTGGAGGGGGTGACAGAGATAGGGAGAGGGTGTAGGGGCTGGAGGGGGTGACAGAGATAGGGAGGGGGTGTAGGGGCTGGAGGGGGTGACAGAGATAGGGAGGGGGTGTAGGGGGCTGGAGGGGGTGACAGAGATAGGGAGGGGGTGTAGGGACTGGAGGGGGTGACAGAGATAGGGAGAGGGTGTAGGGGCTGGAGGAGGTGACAGAGATAGGGAGGGGGTGTAGGGGCTGGAGGGGGTGACAGAGATAGGGAGGGGGTGTAGGGGGCTGGAGGGGGTGACAGAGATAGGGAGGGGGTGTAGGGGGCTGGAGGGGGTGACAGAGATATGGAGGGGGTGTAGGGGGCTGGAGGGGGTGACAGAGATAGGGAGGGGCTGGAGGGGGTGACAGAGATAGGGAGGGGGTGTAGGGGGCTGTGAGACAGCAGCCTTCTGAAAGGAAGTAGCAGATTGGGCAGTGATTGGCCGTGGCAGCTGATCTGATGCGAGGGAACACCTTTCTCTCTCAGGGAGTGGTTCGAGTGGGGAATGGTCTGGCTGGAAGCCTCATGGAGTCAGCTTCAATGCCAACATTGTGGAGGGCATTGGATAAGACTGAACTCGAGCAGCTCGACACAGTCCAGGGACAAAGCAGCCCCTCCCCCCCCTCAATTGGCACCCACAAACACCCCCCTTCCCTCCACAGCAGGGTGTCCCCTCTAAAAGGCCCACTGCAGTGAGGCTCCTTAGACATCACCTTCCCAAACCCCGTCACCTCTACCCCCTGGAGGGACAAGGGCAGCAGCTACATGGGGAACACCAGTCCCTGCAAGTTCCCCTCTGTCCCCAAACATTGTCCCGACTTGAAAATATATCGGCTGTTCCTTCAGGGTCCACATCCTGGTACTCAGTCCCTCAGGAGTCCCCTGTGGGTCTACCTACAGCAGTTCAGGAAGACATCACTTTCACAAGGGAGACAAATGTTCGCCA
>NW_028270188.1:52049682-52057345 GCF_037043375.1 Chiloscyllium plagiosum
CCCTCCTCCACCTCCCCTACACCCCCTCCCTATCTCTGTCCCCTCCTCCATCTCCCCTACACCCCCTCCCTATCTCTGGCCCCTCCTCCACCTCCCCTACACCCCCTCCCTATCTCTGTCCCCTCCTCCATCTCCCCTACACCCCCTCCCTATCTCTGTCTCCTCCTCCACCTCCCCTACACCCCCTCCCTATCTCTGTCCCCTCCTCCACCTCCCCTACACCCCCTCCCTATCGCTGTCCCCTCCTCCACCTCCCCTACACCCCCTCCCTATCTCTGTCCCCTCCTCCACCTCCCCTACACCCCCTCCCTATCTCTGTCCCCTCCTCCACCTCCCCTACAACCCCCTCCCTATCTCTGTCCCCTCCTCCACCTCCCCTACAACCCCCTCCCTATCTCTGTCCCCTCCTCCACCTCCCCTACACCCCCTCCCTATCTCTGTCCCCTCCTCCATCTCCCCTACACACCCTCCCTATCTCTGTCCCCTCCTCCACCTCCCCTACACCCCCTCCCTATCTCTGTCCCCTCCTCCTCCTCCCCTACACCCCCTCCCTATCTCTGTCCCCTCCTCTGTCTCCCCTACACCCCCTCCCTATCTCTGTCCCCTCCTCTGTCTCCCCTACACCCCCTCCCTATCTCTGTCACCCCCTCCAGCCTTGACACCCCTCCCTATCTCCGTTATCCCGTCCAGCCCCGACACCCCCTCCCTATCTCTGTCACCCCCTCCAGCCCCTACACCCCCCTCCCTATCTCTGTCACCCCCTCCAGCCCCTACACCCCCTCCCTATCTCTGTCATCCTCCTCCAGCCCCTCCACCCCTCCCTATCTCTGTCATCCCCTCCAGCCCCCTAAACCCCCTCTCTATCTCTGTCACCCCCTCCAGCCCCTATACCCCCTCCCTATCTCTGTCACCCCCTCCAGCCCCCGACACTCCCTCCCTATCTCTGTCACCCCTTCCAGCCCCCTACACCCCCTCCCGTCCCTACACCCCCTCCCTATCTCTGTCACCCCCTCCAGCCCCTACACCCCCTCCCTATCTCTGTCACCCCCTCCAGTCCCCTACACCCCCTCCCTATCCCTGTCACCCCCTCCTGCCCCCTACACCCCCCTCCCTATCTCTATAGCTCTCCCTGCCCACCTGAACCCAGACTGGGTGCATCAGGTGGTGCTGTGGGTTTGTAGCTGCCCATCCTTGTTGCAACCCCATAAGTGCTGCGATGCCCTCTTCAGTTGAACATTCAGTCGCTGAGGTTCTGGATACAAACTAACCGAGTCATGTATCCCATGCTGTGCCAATACAGGCAATAACCCAGGATAGGTGGGTTTAGGGTGTCGGGAGATCCCATGGGCTGACGGCGGCTTTGATATGTTGCAGATGCACGTCGTTCACTACAATTCGGAGAAATACCGGAATGTGTCGGAGGCTATGAGCAAGGAGGATGGGCTACTGGTCCTGGGAATTCTGATGGAGGTGAGGTACTTGATCAGAATGGAGATCCTGTATGTAAACATTTCGGGGTAACGACGTCGTTCCAACATCTGTCCAGTAGGTGGCGCCACGGTTTGAAGTCTGGCCCTTGTTGATTGGTTCCAGGCATCTTTTGTTTTATAGCAATGAGTGAACGCAGTCTGATCCAATAACAGAGAGTCTGTATTCCTCATCCACGTTTGAAACCCAAACAGCATGGAAACACAGACCCTAAATTAATCTAGTCCCATTTGCCAGCACTTGGCCCACATCCCTCCAAACCCTTCCTAGTCATGTCCCCATCCAAATGCCTTTTAAATGCTGTAATTGTACCAGCCTCCACCACTTCCTCTGGCAGCTCATTCCATACACATACCACTCTCTGCGTGAAAGACTTGCCCCTTGGGTCTCTTTTATATCTTTCCCCTCTCACCCTAAACCTATGCCCTTCTGGTTCTGGACTCCCCCACCCCAGGGAAAAGACCTTGTCTATTTACCCTATCCATGCCCCCTCATGATTTTATAAACCTCTATAAGGTCACCCCTCAGCCTCCGAAGCTCCAGAGAAAACAGCCCCAGCCTATTCAGCCTCTCCCTGCAGCTCAAACCCTCCAACCCTTGTAGATCTTTTCTGAACCCTTTCAAGTTTCACAACATCCTTCCCTCAGCAGGGAGGCCAGAATTGAACGCAGTATACCAAAAGCGGCCTCACCAATGTCCTCTCATTTGTACATGGGACATGGGCACTGCTGACTGGGATCTGCATTTATTGCCCTGTCCCTAGTTGCCCCCTTGAGAAGGTGGGGGTGAGCTGCATGCAGTCCATGTGCTGTGGGTTGACCCTTAGGGAGAGAATTCCAGGATTCTGACCCAGCCACACTGAAGGAACGGCGATATATTTCCAAGTCGGGACGGTGAGCGGCTCAGAAGGGAACTTGCAGAGGGTGGTGTTCCCATGTATCTGCTGCCCCTGTCCTTCCCGATGTTGGTCTATGTAGGTTTGGAACGTAGATGATGTTTTTTAACCTCCTGGTCTAGGGATTGTGAGACAAACTATTTTTATTGACGATGTGGAGGAGCCGGTGTTGGATTGGGGCATGCAAAGCTAAAAATCACACAGCGCCAGGTTATAGTCCAACAGGTTTGTTTGGAAGCACACTAGCTTTCGGAGCGACGCTCCTTCATCAAGTGGTAGTGTGGAGTATAAACATATTCTCCACAATCACCTGATGAAGGAACGGTGCTGTCTGTGTGGAGTTTGCACATTCTCCCCCAATGTCTGCGTGGGTTTCCTCCGGGTGCTCCGGTTTCCTCCCATAGTCCAAAGGGTTAAGGTGAATTGGCCGTGCTAAATTGTCTCATAGTGCTAGGTGTATTAGTCAGAGAATATGTTTATACTCCACACTACCACCTGATGAAAGAGCAGCGCTCCGAAAGCTAATGCTTCCAAATAAACCTGTTGGACTATAACCTGGCGCTGTGTGATTTTTAATTTTATTGTATTACTGAATTTGTAGATTAGATTCCCTGCAGAGTGGAAACAGGCCCTTCAGCCCAACAAGTCCACACTGGCCCTCCGAAGAGAAACCCACCCAGACCCATTCCCATCTGACTAATACACCTAGCACTATAGGGCAATTTAGCACAGCCAATTCACCTTAACCCTTTGGACTGTGGGAGGAAACTGGAGCACAGGGGGAGAATGTGCAAACTCCACACAGACAGTTGCCCGAGGTTGGAATCGAACTTGGGTCCCTGGTGCTGTGAGGCAGCGATGCTAACCACTGAGCCACCGAGCCACGCTATTTGCCTTTGTCAAGGGTGTGTTTATAGGATGTTACTAAATTGGAACAGCAAGTGTTGAGTAGGTAAATAATCTACTATTCTGTTAAGTTTTCGAGTAGATTTTAAGAATTCAGTTCCTTCTTTCTTTAGTTGTATTTTAACTGTAATGTTAACTGCATTTTGTTTCAAGACTAGCAGTTTGACCAGACCGATTACATCCGGAACACAACGTGTTTAAAACACAGAAGAGTTAGGGTCTAGGTCACCTTCTCAGTCTGCTTTGAGAATGATTGGTCCGATCCATAATGCTGTGTGTAGGAAATTTAAAGAGGGATAGAGTTCAAGTCATGGAGTTAAAAGTTGCAGCTTCACTTTTGCTTTAATTGGATTAAAAACAATTTGATTACAATAACTAGTCATTTTTCTCGCTGATATCAGGGGGTGAAAAGAAACTTTCTGTCCATAGCCCTCTCACCTGGCTGAGGCAGGAGAGCGAAATTGAGACAATTTGCTGATGCAATCAGAGTCCCACAGTTTGTGAGGAGCTCAGTTTGAATTTTATGCTAATACTGGGTGGCACGGTGGCTGAGTGGTTAGCACTGCTGCCTCACGGCGCCAGGGACCCAGGTTCGATTCCAAACTCAGGCGACTGCCTGTGTGGAGTTTGCACATTCTCCCCGTGTCTGTGTGGGTTTCCGCTGGATGCTCCGGTTTTCTCCCACAGTCCAAAGATGTGCAGGTTAAGGTGGATTGGCCATGCTAAATTGTCCCATAGTGCCCAGGGATGTGCAGGTTAGGGTGGATTGGCCATGCTAAATTGTCCCATGGTGTCCAGGGATGTGCAGGTTAGGGTGGATTGGCCATGCTAAATTGTCCCATTGTGCCCAGGGATGTACAGGTTAGGGTGGATTGGCCATGCTACATTGTCCCATAGTGCCCAGGGATGTGCAGGTTAGGGTGGATTGGCCATGCTAAATTGTCCCATAGTGCCCAGGGATGTGCAGGTTAGGGTGGATTGGCCATGCTAAATTGTCCCATAGTGCCCAGGGATGTGCAGGTTAGGGTGGATTGGCCATGCTAAATTGTCCCGTAGTGTCAGGGACGTGCAGGTTAGGGTGGATTGGCCATGGGAAATTGTCCCATAGTGCCCAGGGATGTGCAGGTTAGGGTGGATTGGCCATGCTAAATTGTCCCATAGTGCCCAGGGATGTGCAGGTTAGGGTGGATTGGCCATGCTAAATTGTCCCGTAGTGTCCAGGGATGTGCAGGTTAGGGTGGATTGGCCATGCTAAATTGTCCCGTAGTGTCCAGGAATGTGCAGGTTAGGGTGTATTGGCCATGCTAAATTGTCCCATAGTGCCCAGGGATGTGCAGGTTAGGGTGGATTGGCCATGCTAAATTGTCCCATAGTGCCCCAGGGATGTGCAGGTTAGGGTGGATTGGCCATGCTAAATTGTCCCATAGTGCCCAGGGATGTGCAGGTTAGGGTGGATTGGCCATGCTAAATTGTCCCATAGTGTCCAGGGATGTGCAGGTTAGGGTGGATTGGCCATGCTAAATTGTCCCGTAGTGCCCAGGGATGTGCAGGTTAGGGTGGATTGGCCATGCTAAATTGTCCCGTAGTGCCCAGGGATGTGCAGGTTAGGGTGGATTGGCCATGCTAAATTGTCCCGTAGTGCCCAGGGATGTGCAGATTAGGGTGGATTGGCCATGCTAAATTGTCCCGTAGTGTCCAGGGATGTGCAGGTTAGGGTGGATTGGCCATGCTAAATTGTCCCATAGTGCCCAGGGATGTGCAGGTTAGGGTGGATTGGCCATGCTAAATTGTCCCATAGTGCCCAGGGATGTGCAGGTTAGGGTGGATTGGCCATGCTAAATTGTCCCATAGTGCCCAGAGATGTGCAGGTTAGGGTGGATTGGCCATGCTAAATTGTCCCATAATGTTAGGTTCATTAGTCAGGGGTAAATACAGGGTAGGGGGATAGGTCTGGGTGGGTTACTCTTCAGAGGGTTGGTGTGGACTTGATGGGCCTGTTTGCATGTTGTACGGAATCTAAACATACCCCAGCGAGTTGTGACACAAAGTCATTTAGCAGCAACACTTGCGGCCATTACAAATTAACGTGTTTCACGAAGACCAGACTAACATGTATGTTATTTTGTATTCAATATAGGTCGGACAGGATATAAACCCAGCTTGTGAAAATATCCTGAGGTACCTGGACTCTATAGCACATGCAGGTAAGACATCAGGAAGGGTTCAGGATTGACGCAGACCATGAACCAGATCCTCGCTATTAATCCTGTAGTCATCAGTCCCTATGATGTACAGCACAGAAACAGACCCTTCAGTCATAGAGTCATAGAGATGTACAGCACAGAAACAGACCCTTCACTCATAGAGTCATAGAGATGTACAGCACAGAAACAGACCCTTCACTCATAGAGTCATAGAGATGTACAGCACAGAAACAGACCCTTCAATCATAGAGTCATAGAGATGTACAGCACAGAAACAGACCCTTCAGTCATAGAGTCATAGAGATGTACAGCACAGAAACAGACCCTTCAATCATAGAGTCATAGAGATGTACAACACAGAAACAGACCCTACAGTCATAGAGTCATAGAGACGTACAGCACAGAAACAGACCCTTCAGTCATAGAGTCATAGAGATGTACAGCACAGAAACAGACCCTTCAGTCATAGAGTCATAGAGATGTACAGCACAGAAACAGACCCTTCAATCATAGAGTCATAGAGATGTACAACACAGAAACAGACCCTACAGTCATAGAGTCATAGAGACGTACAGCACAGAAACAGACCCTTCAGTCATAGAGATGCACAGCACAGAAACAGACCCTTCAGTCATAGAGATGTACAGCACAGAAACAGACCCTTCAGTCATAGAGTCATAGAGATGTACAGCACAGAAACAGACCCTTCACTCATAGAGTCATAGAGATGTACAGCACAGAAACAGACCCTTCAATCATAGTCATAGAGACGTACAGCACAGAAACAGACCCTTCAGTCATAGAGTCATAGAGACGTACAGCACAGAAACAGACCCTTCAGTCATAGAGTCATAGAGACGTACAGCACAGAAACAGACCCTTCAGTCATAGAGTCATAGAGATGTACAGCACAGAAACAGACCCTTCACTCATAAAGATGTACAGCACAGAAACAGACCCTTCAGTCATAGAGCCATAGAGATGTACAGCACAGAAACAGACCCTTCAGTCATAGAGTCATAGAGATGTACAGCACAGAAACAGACCCTTCAGTCCAACTCATCCGTGCCAACCAGATATCCTATATTAATCTAGTCCCATTTGCCAGCACCCGGCCCATATCCCTCCAAACCTTTCCTATTCATGTCCCCATCCAGATGCCTTTTAAATGCTGCAATTGTCCCAGCCTCCACCACTTCCTCTGGCAGCTCATTCCATACACGCACCACCCTCTGCGTGAAATAGTTGCCCCTCAGGTCCCTTTTAAATCTTTCCCCCCCCCCCCCCCCCCCCCCTCCACCCATGCCCTCTGATTTTGGACTCTCCTTCTCTGGGGAAAGGATGTTCTTTGTTCACCCTATCCATGCTCCTCGTGGTTTTAGAAACCTCCATAACC
This sequence comes from Chiloscyllium plagiosum, assembly GCF_037043375.1. Taxonomy (NCBI): domain Eukaryota; kingdom Metazoa; phylum Chordata; class Chondrichthyes; order Orectolobiformes; family Hemiscylliidae; genus Chiloscyllium; species Chiloscyllium plagiosum. The sequence goes on from NW_028270188.1 coordinate 52,056,572, forward strand.
AGTCAGACCCACGTCTGTGGTGGGCAAAATTATTGGAGAGGATTCTGAGAGACAGGTTTTATGATTACTTGGAAAAGCATAGTTTGATTAGAGGTAGTCAGCAAGGCTTTGTGAGGGGCAGGTCATGCCTCACGAACTTTATTGAATTCTTTGAGGATGTGGCAAAACACATTGATGAAGACAGAGCAGTGGATATGGACTTCCTGGATTTTAGCAAGGTGTTCGTTAAGGTTCTCTATGGTAGGCTCATTCAGAAAGTAAGGATGCATGGGATACAGTGTCTGAATGTCTTGATACAGAATTGGCTGGCCCATAGAAGACAGAGGGTGGTGGTAGATGGAAAATATTCAGCCTGGAGCTTGGTGACCAGTGATGTTCCACAGGGATCGGTTCTGGGAACTTCTGCTCTTTGTGATTTTTATAAACGACTTGGGTGAGGAAGTGGAAGGGTGGGTGAGTACGTTTGCCGATGACACGAAGGTTGGTGGAGTTGTGGATGGTCTGGAGGGCTGTTGTGGGTTGCAACGGGACATTGACAGGATACAGAGCTCGGCTGATAATTGGCAGATGGACTTCAACTTGGAAAAGTGTGAAGTGATTCATTTTGGAAAGTCGAATTTGAACGCAGAATACAGGGTTAAAGGCAGGATTCTCGGCAGTGTGGAGGAACAGAGGGATCTTGGGGGTCCATAGATCCCTCAAAGTTGCCACCCAAGTTGATAGGGTTGTTAAGAAGGTGAACGGTGTGTTGGCTTTCATTAGCCGGTTGAGTTT